>NW_026067933.1:5230273-5249414 GCF_014885135.2 Alexandromys fortis
GGTTTTATCCCATGCTTTTTCAGTCACAGTCCAGCTGGCCTTGGTGAGCTCCCAATAGATCAGCCCCCACTGTCTCAGTGGGTGGGTGCACCCCCCGTGGTCCTGACATCCTTGCTCGTGTTCTCCCTCCATCTGCTCCTCATTGGGACCTTGGGAGCTCAGTCCAGTGCTCCAGTGTGGGTCTCTGTCTCTGTCTCCATCCATCACCAGATGAAGGTTCTATCATCCTTTCTTTTAGCATTTGTTCCAAATATCTTTCAGTATGAGTCACCCTTTCTCATGTTTCCAAGAGCAGTACATACATACATACATTTGATCCCAGCACTTCGAAAGCAGAGGCATATTGTCTTTAGATTATTCTGGTGTACAAATGAGTTTGAGGACAGTCAGGGATACATAGAGAAACCCGGTCCCACAAACAAACAAACAACTGAAACAAAACAAAAAGACAAAAATAAATAGAATAAATAAGTAATAAAATCTTCACCCGTAATCAGTCTCATTTTCTAGCCTCCTTCATTCAGTAATGTGGACCTATCTGTATCTTCTAGTACATGTTGTTTAGGGCACTCTAAAACTATGTCATGAGCATCTCAGTCATATTTATCCTCTGGCTGATAGAGACAAGCCTCTTTCCTTGTTACCAGGAAGGGTTCTGCCTTTTGTACTTATTTGCATTTGATAATGAATCTCCATCACCTTTTACATGTTATTGTCTTTATTCAATACATAAATGACCCAGTAAGAGTTATCATGATATGTTTGTCCTTATTCATTGTAAAATGTTAATCGTTGCCTTGCAAGCATCTATGAGTATCAACGTATTATTTTGTACTTTGTGCAATGTGGTCCAATTCCAAAATCCGAATTTAGAGTCTGTTTCTTTGGATAGCTCTTGGTACCAGCATTTTTATGATAGTTGGCCTTGGAAAGACATTATAGAACAGAGAGTTACATGCTGAAAATTTATTAGGAAGCACCCTCAGGGTCAACACCTGCAGAGGAGTTAAGAAGCAAGATTGGACAGAGTGATTGGACTGTAGTATAATTGCACTAAAATTCTCTGCTGAGCCTATGGTAACTCTGGAGAAGGGATAATGATCCAACTTCAGGCAAGGACATCAGGTGTTTGCATTCCCACATCAACTAGTATCTGCCTGCATACTAGCCTCCAAGATGTTGCAACCTTGGACAAAGATTTTATTTTGTCTAAGTACCAATTTCACATAGTGAATATAAGTCGTCAGCAACTAAAATTCCAAATAAATGCATGTCATATCTAAGACCAAACAGGAAATCTAGGGAGCTCATTATCTTGTGTGTGTGTGTGTTTGTGTGTGTGTGTGTATGTGTGCCCACGTATGTGTAATTATAAACGTATCATTTATAACTTAATTGTGTCTTATGTTTTTAATTAGCCTATGTAGAACATATAAAATGTGTAAATATAATTTGATTATATGATTAACAATTATACTATATAAGTCACAATGTGTACTTATAAAAATCTTATGAAATATTTAATTATTGTAATAATGAAAGCTGATGTTGAGAATGCAATGAAAAATAAACAACAAAGACATATCATTTTTTTGATTTCTAGTACTGGAAAATGAAGGCAGTAATAATTCATGGTAGCCAAAGGGTTTGAAGAGAACAGAATTTTACAAATACTTTGGAGAAAAAGGAGCATAAGATGCAAGGAAGAAGCATTAATAAATGAAGACTGGTAAGGTTATGACAGTTTGAGGGTCTGAGGAATCAAGCTTAGTTTAAAAAATTCATACTGGAAAGAAACAAAAGAATGAAAAAATTTACATATTTGGTAATGGCCAGGGAGCGCTTGGAAAACTGCTTTGAAAATAAAAGGAAACTACTGTTAATATCTTTTCTTCAGAAGAAAAGAGAAGTAGATTAAAAATAGTCGACTCATTTTCCATTTCTGACTCTATCTAGGCTGTAAATAATTTGTAAATTGAGAGTCTCTGCTTCTCTTCATTATTTGGATCATGATTTTGACCTTCAGGGCATTACTTTTTAACAAAGACTTCTATTCATTTGAGTGGGCGGAGACATTTCTTCTCAGACAAGTGACTGCCATCACCTGTAGGCAGGTTGTAGTTGACTCTCCCTCTGCCCCTGCCAGATGTCTTCCTCTGAGAAGCTCTGATTCTGCACTGCCAGCAGCTGCCTGTAGGCAACAGTTAGCGGCAGAGATAAACCAAGCTCTCTGGCACTGAGGGATGAAATACAAGTAAACAAAATAATCTTTATGTAGTAATTTTCTTTCCAGTAATCTTAGGTGTTTGCAAGAGACCTAGATTTCACAAAGTAAACACCACCTCTGTAAGACCTCAGCCAATTTTCTCCTCTGAATTCAGAATTCATGCAAACTAAAACCAAGCATAAAAAGTGGAAATAGACATGCCCTCCTCAACTAATATTCTCAGGTTCTAAGAACATCTTTCAGCTCTTTCCCACCTCCCTGGTAGATAATTATTACTTGTTTTAACATATTGCTGATCTCAATGTTAAAATGTTTTTTGTTCAACATCTATTTTTAAACAGCTTTTATTGTAAAATGTTACCGAAGATACATTTAAATTTAATATTTAAATTTAAAGCTATTTATATTTTCTCCCTCTTGCCTCACCAATACTTAGAAAAAGTAAGGGTCTCAGAGTGTGGCCAGGAGAGCCTCAATTCACCAATTTAGGTAACCTGTTCACAATAAACTAACTAAACAAACAAGTGCAAAGCAAAGAAAAAGATTTATTCAATATTGTCACATTAAGAAGAAGGACAAAGAGGTCCAATGACCCATTTACGTTCACCTTTGGAATGTTGTCATGTGGTTTAGGTTAAAACAGACTGCAAGGGGTATGTATAACTATGAAGTCCTGGTCAAGGTGTGGTCCTGTCCATTGATGACCCACCATTATCTCAGCACCAGAATCTCCTACAAAATGTCCTCACAAATTAGAAACCTCTTTCTAGCAGACAAACTCCTTCCCAAACCTCTCTAGTCTTCAGCATTTCATTTTCACTGCATGAGATTGAGAGAAATTTCAATTCTTTGAGGTACCATGTTTCAGTAGTCTGATATTTGAAAAGAGTAAGGGGGAAGACAAGTTTCTTTCCAGAATATTGTCATGCCTGTCATGATCAAGGCATGACTGTTAACAGGTTGTTTGTTTGTTTGTGTTTTTTGAGACAAACTAGAACAATATCTTGTAGACCAGGCTGGCCTCAAACTGCCTCTCGAATTGCCTCTGCCTCCTGAGTGCTGAGATTAAAGGTGTGCACCACTATAGCCCGACTGACTGTTACAGTTTGCCTAAAGTGGCTCCTTCAATAAGTACACACACACACACATCCAAGTGTCATCTTTATTGTGAGGTAGATATTTATATCTATCTATGTAATCTATATCTATGTCTATCTATATCTTTATTTATATGCTCCATGCAAATTTCAACAGGATATGCCCTATAAGGCATTATGTACTACCACCAAATCTACTAAAATATGAATGAATTTACAATGCTAGTATCTGCACAGAAAGTGGAAGTGTTATTGGTACTGGAATGTGGGATCCCTTTGAGGTCAGAGAATGATTCAGTGAAGGATTCTCCTTTGGAGTTCCCAGTCACATAACAGAATTTAAGAACAGACTCAAATGGAAACTCAAGGACAGTTTTATTAGAGCTTAAAAGAAAAACCTGACAGCAGAAAAGCTGTATTTTAGCAGCCACTCAGAGAGGGAGAATGGAGAAATGAAAAACAGGTCATACCATTTAAGCTGTCATGGAGGTCAGACACATGACCCACAAACAAGGACATGACAGAAAGAGAGACTTTGGAGAAAGAACAAGGGACTCAGAAAGGTTTTAGGGGAGAGCCCTTAGCTCTAAGGAAGGTAAGCTTATAGAAGAGATGGAAGAAAAAAAATAGTTATGTGGATGGACTTGGATTCTAACTGGCTATTACACTAGGGCAGGGAATCTGAGGAAGAAAAAGTGCAACACCTCATTAGATAATTAGTTATTCCACCAGTCTTTTTAGCATGGCATAGGTGAACCAGCCTTGCTAGGGCACCTCACATGGCCAAGAGAACAACCTGGTCCAATTAGAATGCCAGGTCTTCACTCAGGCCAAAAGTTTGTATTTTCTTAACAAAAAGTTGTTTCCTTAACATGGCAAGCTAAGTTATACCCAACACTCAAGTTTATATATTGAAATCCATACCCTCTTGTTCCCAGAAAATGAGCATATTTAGAGATAAAGCTTTTAAGAGGGTAATTAAGTCAAAATAAGTGTATTAATGGGTCCCTAACTTAACATACTTTTATTATTAAATGAGATTAATATACAAACATACATAGGACAAAGAACCCGAGAAAACAGAGGGGTGTGATAGTCTTCAGGCGAGGAGGGAGGTTTAAGTAGGCAAGCCTGCCAATGTTTTGATCTCAGCCTTGCAGCATCCAACCCTGTCAGAAAGCGGTTTACTGTGGTCTATGACACTCACTTTATAAGAAGTGCTACAAAGACTGCCCTAGAGGTTGTGCTCTGGGGTTGGCTGGAGGGAGCCTAGAAGGAAAAAAAACTAAAACTTCAGTGGCAGCTGAAGTCTTGGGCTCAGCATTCAAAACAGAGCTGAAGAATGACATTTGAATAGCAGATGATGCTTTATACAAGAATATAATCCCCCACTGAACTCCCATCCCCCATGCCCTGATTCTCCAATAAAAAAATCTACTTGACAACATTTTGTAAATAAATTAAAATATTTTTGTTGTTATTGTGCTTGGATAAACAACCATGCTTCTTAATTTTGTGATTATTACCATTTTTAACCACTGAGTTCCTAATGTGCAGCAAAATGTTTAAATATATTGTTATGTCTCAGGAAATGCATATATACAGAAACGAGCTCAAGCAGGACAAGAGGAGAATTTCTGGTGGTTAGATAAGATCCAGAATTCCTCAACACCTTGTCCACCATAAGTAATCATTTCCCTTGCCTCTGGCATAAGAGACATATGACTCTGTATTTCAGTATACCTCTGGTGCCTATCAACACATCAAAAACCGTGCTGACCTGAAGGCTTCCTATATTCCAAAGTCCATGTTAGCATTCTGGCCCCTCTTCTCCTTATAACATGCATGATTTCACCACACCCCACTTCCCAGCCATGGTCATGTCCAGCCAGTTTCTCTCTCGCTGTTCAAGATTTCCGATACTGCTGACTATTCTGTCTCTCTTAGCTACAATAAATACCTTCCCCCTAATAAAGTAGTTATTTAGGCTGTCTCTTTACCATTCTCTGTTACATAGATATTTCACCTGGAATCCTTACAAGATAAAGACTGTATTCTTTATCCTAGATCAGCAGAGGTGAATGAATTCATTCATGTGAGTAAGAAATTGAATTCTAGAGCAAGAATTTAGTCTGGATGAATTTGATAGAATACCTGAGCACTTTTTCAGTTGTATCATGCAGCCACTCACAATTACCTTGAAGACATTTTGGATACAGTCCGGCTGCAGTTAACTCTTTTTTTTTTTTCACCTTGCCAAAATGCTTTCATGGTCTGAGATTATGTTCTCCTTCTTTCTTTGAGTGTCAACTGCCAATAGCGGCATCGTGACATCTCCTTTGAGTCAGTCTGTTGGAAGGAAAGCCTTATGCTTCAGGGAGAGTGGCCACATGGAGCTTGCTGAGCTGCAGGGCTGCTTATGGGTTGAGCTGGAGGCTAGATTTTTATGTGCCTGTAAGTCTTTGTAACCTGCGCCTCTTTCTATCTTTCTTCTGTCTATATTCAGTGGACAACAGCACTTCATAAATCACTGACAGGATTCCCATCCAGATGCAAAGCACCTAAAGGAAAAAAGACTAAAGGTTGAGTGGTATTAACTAGCTAAGCAGTATTGCAAATCAAAATAATAATGTGAATATAAAAAACAATGAACAACAAATAATGACCATCCTCGAGACAATACAATAAATTTAGTCCATTTCCAAGGGACATCTATGATCTGTTATAAATTATCTTCATAATAGATTTCAATCAGTCATTTTTCTAATTAATGTGTTTGAACTACCATTTCTCTCCAATATGATATGTACATATTTTGGAAATCTTTTAAGTCTTTTTCTGGTTGTTGACTGTTGCTTTATAACTACTTATTATAAATTTGGTTTGCAACACTCTTTAGCTGGTTACTACAACTCAACCTTTATTCTTTTTTTTGTCATACACAGACATACATGCAGGCAAAACAGTCATACACATAAATATAAATTATTGATTGATAACTTTATGAATACTGAAGATTATCCAAACATAAGGTATATTTCTAGAATTAGAGTTTGAAAATATTGAAGTGACCACCTGAAAACTATTTATTTATTAAATAGCATTTATAGCGTTCACATTTTACCTTTATTGAGTCACCTGTATTTGCTATAGAAATAAGCTATAAATAAGTGAAATTTAGTAATTTCCCTTGCAGTATGTAGAAAGAATATAAATAATGCAGAATTACAGAACAAAGCTACTTCCCAGTTTTTTCTACTTTCTTATATGAGATTCTATTGTTTTCAGAATAAGCTAAAAATTAATGTAAGCAAAAGAATTATTATTGGCTTCTCAGTCTGCCCTCATTGTCAGCCACATTCAGAGAGTCTGGTATGATCACATGTTCATTCAGTCCCAGTCTAGCTGGCCTTGGTGAGCTCCCATTAGATCAACCCCACCGACTCTGTGGGTGAACGCATCCCTTGCGGTCCTGACTTCCTTGCTCATGTTCTCCCTCCTTTGGCTATTCATCTGGGTCTTGGGAGCTCAGTCCAGTGCTCTAGTGTGGGTCTCTGTCTCTATCTCCATCCATTGCCAGATTAAGGTTCTTTTAAAAGCATTATTGTTTTTATAAAGAACCCACATTTGAGTCCTAGCACCCACATGATGGCTCACAACCAGTTTAACTCCTGTTCCAGGAACCCAATATCTTCTTATTACCAACAAGAGTGCTGCACACACATTCAGGCAACACACTCATAAACATAAAAGAACACATTCATCTAAAGCAAAAGTAAGAAGGTTTCCAGAAGAAGCAGACAGTTGCTCAGCTTGTAGCTTGTGGAACAACTCTTTCAAGGTGACTCAGCAATTAGCTTTAAGTTGCTGACTTGCCTATCTGAATTTTATGTGGAGGAGGTAATGAAATTGGACCAACTTGGGTTAAATGTCAACTATAATTCAATCATTTGTGGCCAAGTGCCAAAGATTTGTCAAAGAATGGCCTATCTTCTTCTCAAAGTGGAATTGTGTTTACACATTACCTTTACACATGGAGAAGAAAGAAAACATTCATATGAATATGTTATCATTGAGAAGTTCTTGCTCCTATAATTTATGATTTCTTAGGTAACCTTAATTAACTTCCTTATTTACTAAAAAACTGCTTCAAGAACTCTTTGGGTAGAGAAACAAGACTTAGTACCATGCTTTTTGGTTTTGCTTTTAACTGAAAACTTGCTATTGTTTGTGCCATTTAGTTCCTAGAACTAGACACTGTTTATATATCAAATCTAATCTTAAATAAGTTCTCAAATTAAGTAGTCAATGGGAATGATGTTCCTTTGACTGAAAAAGTAGAAAATACATAGACATTCCCATTTCATTGGATTTTTCAGTTGTCCCACATAATGTCACCAGAAGTTTTTGTTTTTGTTTTTTTTTTTTTCCTAGAAATTCAGGTACTAAAGAATCCAATCTGCAAAACCAAGACTTGGGAAGATAGAGCATAAGGTTTTGTATTAAGAGATCCCTCTCTGGAACAATTTTAAACACTTATATTCTTTAAACTACTTTCATTTGTTTATTTGAAATGTATAAAGGCCTATAACTCATAAGCCTTACGCATGTAATAAGTCATCTGCCACAAGTAATGCAATGCTGTGCACAGTTAAACACTATAATTGAGATCTGTACTCTGCCTTCTGAGGGATACACCCAGGCTTCTAGGTCCCTAAAGAGCCTTTTCAGGAAACTCTCTCCACACACATGTGCCATGATTTCATTTCATTCCGTGCTTCTGTCACTTTCTAAATACCACTTGTATCCCTCTATCTGATTATCAGACTTTTGAAAAATGGACCCTACAGAAAGAGAAATTTTCCTAGGACTGTCATGTAAGGAATGGGGAAAGATTGTCTCTTAGGAAGATATTTAACAGAACAAGACGCAAATCCAGAAAATGATGGATCAATGATGGGCAGGACCACCTATTGACCAGGACTACTTTGAAGGGCATATCCTTATTTCTCTATTTAAAGTTTAATCTAACTTCAGGACTAGAAAAAAGATTCTGAAGAGACCCTGGATCTCCATCCATCTTTCCAGTCTGGCCACATTGAATACATCTCCATATTGTGCTTTTTATTTAATTTAAATTTTGGTCTTTTAATTGGTTGAATGAGGACAGAAGGTTGGCCTGGCTTGGAGCATAGACTATGACCCCTTGCTAGATAAAACCTCCTTTTAAATATTTATGCTTGCCTCTAATGGTACAGCAGACAGCAACAATATGCATCTTAGCAAAACACTGGTGATTCTGTTATTTTGACATCATATAGCTTATTCGGAATGTGATAGTGGTTATTCATCCTCTTCTGTGATTTTAGAAGAGTGGGTAGATAGTCCACCATAGAAAGGAGAGATGCTGAGTCTTGGATAATGTTAGGCCTACTGCAATCTAAGTGTGAAACACAAACTCAATCTCCCTCAGTCTGCCCAAAGATTCTACATGGTGCCATGCCTCAGGGGAAATGCAACCAAGGAGACAAAACTCAGTCTTGATAATATGCAGCTGAATTTGATTCTGAACTGTGAAATGATTGACAGACAGAACCTGCTTAAGTTGAGACACACATTTTCACTCAATTTTGAATGCTTGTAGACTGACATTATACTTTAAGCTTAAGATTCACATTTTAAAAATTCTCATTGATTTGCGTAAAAGCTGTGCTCCTCAAGACAGAAGCTCCTCAGCAGTAAGGCTGTCTGTTTAGATTTGAAGCCACAAGAACCCTGGTACTTGTTACTAGGACATATGATTTCTAAAGACATATTGTGCCTGTTAAAGCAGAGGTCAGGATGCCAACTTTTGCACTAGAAACAGTAAGAGAATCTAGAACTGTTCCTTGTTGGTCTTGCCTCTTGTTAGCAAATAAATTAAAACAAACTGGAGGCCTGAAATAGAAATAATCCTCCTTCCACGTGGTTTGTGTAGAGAATGGTATCCTGTTTGTTTCAGAATATCACTGGTAATTCTGCATATGAATGAGTGTGAAAATAAAAAAGGCACTGCAAATAAAATACACAAAACAACTTATGGCTTCAGGCCTCAGTAATAAATATAAATGACACGTTTCTGTTCAAAGTGTGAAGGGGAAATGGAAACCTGAAGTACTTCACCTATAGCTCTGTAGTTTTATGTGAGTTTGTGACAGCACATGACAAAGGACAATTTCCTTGTAATATGACGGAGTATGTCTCCAAGATAATCACTATTTTTCCTTGAAGGAAAAGTTGGCATCATTTGGCTATTAGTTACAGAAGTCAAATCATCTTAATACAATTTGAACTGAGAAGCTATATTTCAAAAATTTCTGTACTCAAATATCATTCACCTTTGATTAGGCTCTGATGAGCTTGGAAAGACTTAAGTTGACGTCCAAAATAAATATTGTTAATGTATTAAGTATTACACATTATGAAACGTGCTACTTCACAAGGAAAATGTTGTACAGTGACCTGCTATCATAAAATAAACAATAAAGATCTGTTCGGACTCTGAAGTATATAGGTCTTCGTTATGTTACCACTAAAACCCATCCTTCAACAACACTGGCTCACATGCATAACCAAGGTCCTCCTACTGTACTTTTTTACTCTTCCTCACTTAAGAGGAACAAAGAACTCAATTAATCTCTGTCCAGGATTTACAAAACAATCTTTATGTTTCTAAAAATAAAAGAATATTTTGTATATTGTTACTCCAAGTATGGTCCATCAATTAATCCTCAATAATCCAATCACAAGAGCAAAACTGATAGTAGAAAGATAGTAAAAAGGAAATTTTCTCAAGACAATCCCATCGAGAAAAGGGACAAAAAGATACCTGGAACTCCAAAGTCAGCCTTCAGAATCCTGAAGTGAGACTGAAGTTTAAATTGAAGACCAAGTGTTTGCACATCTGGAGTGTCTGGAGAAGGTATGGCCCTGCCTACCATTGCCTGTCCTTGATTAAGCTCCCATTTTGTCTCGTAAAATGGTTGAAAAGTTCACTGAAGTGAATGAAACCTCATTCTAGAGTTCTTTTACTGGATTGTACCTTTTCTTTCTTCCAGCACAAAATGCTTGGGCAGTCTCATTTCTCTGGAATTTATTCTTTCTATAGTTAGACAATCAGATTGAAAATCACAAGCATTTAAAAAAAATATTCATTTGCTAATCTGGTACAATATACCATCTTTTCATGAATTGTGAATTCTGAAGACCAACATTGGAAATGTGGTAGCAATTCTTTTTTTTTTAATAAAACTTTTTATTGGTTCTTTGTGAATTTCCTATTGTGCATCCCAATCCCATTCATCTCCCCATAACTTCATATCTGCCTCTGTTGCAACCTCCTCCCAAACTAAGATAAAATTAAAATAAAAAATAAACAGATAAAATTACAAATAAAACAAAATAAGATTAAAATAAACAAAAGAAAAAAACACAAACAAAAACCAAAGTGTCCCTTTGTGGAAGCTGTAGCGTGACACAGCAAGCCTTTTAGTCCATATACCTTTAAGTGTTCATTGCAATTAGTCATTGGTTTGTTCATGGCCTCTGGCTTCTGCAATACCCTCAATATTGGAATGGTCTCATCAGAAGTTCATTAAGTCATTTTCCTTTTCTTGATCATAGGTAAACAAGGTTTTCTAATGACTTTGATATGGATGCTTTCCTGTAACTTGTTCCCACTAATTGATTGTGATCACAGTGATATTGTGATGTCTGGTATGGTACAATTATCAGCTGCTCTTCAATCTATTCCTTCTTTTTTTGATGCTGCTATTGCAAATTTGAAGCCATGTATTACAAGTGGCCAAAATTAAGCTCTGCTGGATCTCTGAGTAACTACATTTCTTTCTATATTTCCTTCCTATGTTAAAAACCTTACTGTTCTTTGATACAAGTGAGCAACACTCATTTATATTGTTAATTTTCTGAGGTTTGAAGATTATTATAGTCCTACTATTCATTATTCACCCAGACTAGTATATACCCAAAGCAAATAATAGAAATTAGGTGAAGTCATGGAGTACAAATCAGGTACAATTAGAGATTGGGCACAAAGTCATAAATGTAGAAATGTAGAATTGCTGTAGACATGAGAAATAATAGCCAGGACTGGAGACGAGAGAATCTAATGAATACAATAACAGTCATGTGATGCAGCATAATGAGGTCAGGTGAGTAACCATAACTATCCCTTACATTGTCCAAATTGAAAAGAAGCATATGCACTGTTATAAGGATCTTCTTAGTTAATTTCTTTCAAAAACAAAACTATTGGGGAGACACCTCTTCACCTTGAAGGGTTTTCTAATTTTAATTGTTACTAAATACTAATTAAAGATATGGACATTATTAGGATTGCTGACAGAATAGGGAAAGATATCAGTATTTTTGGGAAATGAATTTTTATGATGCTGGCAGAATGAGTTTTAGTATATGTAGACAGTGACTGCATGTTTGTTTCCTGGTCACCAAGACCCAAATAAGCTCACAGAAACTGCATTAATGCCGGGCGGTGGTAGCGCATGCCTTTAATCCCAGCACTCGGGAGGCAGAGGCAGGAGGATCTCTGTGAGTTCGAGGCCAGCCTGGTCTACAAGAGCTAGTGCCAGGACAGGCTCCAAAGCTACAGAGAAACTCTGTCTCGAAAAACAAACAAACAAACAACAACAACAACAACAAAAAACAAACAAAAAAAGAAACTGCATTAATTACAACACTGTTTTGCCAATAGCTTAGGCATATTCCCAGTAGCTCTTACATCTTATATTAATCCATTTCTATTCATCTGTATCACCAGGCGCTGTGGACTACTGATAAGATTCTAGTGTTTTTTTTTCCTTGTGCAGCTACCTGGTGTCTGTCTGAATATGCCTTCTTTCTCGCTCTATTTCTGCTTGGATTTCCTGCCTTTTTATATTCTGCCCTGCCATAGGTAAAATAGTTTCTTTATTACTCAATAATAACAAAACATATTCACAGCATGCAGAGGATAAACCCCACAACAGGTGTATATTATGTTACTCAGACTACTTCTCAGAAGAATAACTGACAGTCCCCCAGTTTCATCTCCTACTGTGTGGTACCTAAGGGTTCTCAGTCCCACTTCTAGCAGATCACAAAGATTTCTACTTCTAACCTTCCTTCCCCCAACTCATCCCTTTGTCCCAGACCTAATGACAGAGTAAATACTAGGCTCTCTTGAAATTTTCTCTGCCAATGTTATTAATTCAAAACTCTTCAGTTTAGTTTCAGGCAGATTTTTAGGATGAGGGCATAAAGCAGCAACTTCCATGGCCAAATATTACAAGATGGTCACCACATCACTCACTAATATTCTTGTCTGCTGAAACTGACTGAGCTGGGCTCCAACAGTTCAATTGCCCTCAGCAGTACTCTGCATTCTCCTAAGAGGATGTCCCAGTAAGCCCCGCAAAAAGTGTTAAACTGCTTTTCTACTCCAAAATCACATAATATTCCACATTTTCCCAATAAGCAACATGGTTAGGCCTGTCACAGCAATACCATAGTCCCTGGTACCTTCCTCTATCATTGTCACTTTTTCATTGCTGTGAAAAGACACCAAGACCAAGACAACTCTTATGGAAGAAAATATTTAATTAGAGCTTGCTTAGATGTAGTACAATGTCTGTTCTATGTGCTACACACCATGGTGCGGTGTGTGATTTGGGCAAAGGGCTGGAGGTTGAAACACACACACACGCACACACACACACACACACGGGGGGGGGGAGAACGACAGACAGACAGACAGAGACAGAGAGAGAGAGAGAGAGAGAGAGAGAGAGAGAGAGAGAGAGAGAGAGAGAGGCTGGTAACACCAAGAATGCCCCCAATAACACCCATTTATTATGTTCTAGGGCAGCTTATATAGTGTCTTCCCTTGATTAACTCTTAGCTGCAAGCCCACCAGAAATCACTACCTTTCCATCAGGAATTCCTAAGGACCTCAAGCTCAGAGCAGCTGCAAGCATAGGAAAACAAGCTATTTACTCTGGCAGGCAGTATGTCACAGGAAATTCAGGGTCTGGGGGTTTACAGTCCCCAAAACTTAGAGTTTCATAGGTTTAGTCCATTATCTTGGTGATGAGTGTGGTGGCATGCAGACAGTCACTGGAGCTGTAGGTGAGGACTACATCCTGATCTTTAGGCAGAGATACCTTAGGTCTTACATGGATGTTTGAAACCTCAAATCCCACATTTTCTCCATCAAAGTCACATCTACCTCCACAAGGCCACACCTCTTATTTCTTCTACTTCTTTCAAATTGTGCCACTCCCAAATGACTGAGAATTCAATATTGAGTCTATCGGAAACACAAGTATTCAAACCACCACATTTTCATATAGTTCTTTAAATAATCTTAACATTTAAATTCTTCTTGTTTTAAGTAAGAATTTTTGAGCTTCTGATGTGGGAATGATTTCTTTCTAATCTGTTGCTTTCATTGTAGCTGTTAAGGAAGTGTAAAATAGCCAAGGAAGAACGATTGTTATAATGAAGATGTCATTTAATATTGTTTTAATATTATCTTGTTTTTCCATATGTAAAAATAGAGATTATCAATTTGCTTCATGTTGAAGACTATATTATTTTCTTAGAAGAGGAAATTAATTTTATTTACTAGTCAATTATAAAATTTTATGTATTATTTATACAAGAGTATGCTTATGTAATATTCATTTTTTTTCTTAGAGTGAATTTCATGAGTTCAAAAATGAGAAAACTAAAATACTATGTATCAGTTATAAAGGTATAGTACTACAATTTATTAAAGACAAGGCTAATTTATGTTGACAATTTCTGAAATATTGAATTCTTGCTTTGTCAAGAGTTCCTTAAAATGTCAAAATCAGTGTCCTGGTTAACATTAGGAACATCAACAACTTTTGTTTATTCTTATCTTTCTGGCTTTGTCCGTGTGTGTGTGTGTGTGTGTGTGTGTGTGTGTGTTACAATAATCCTATAATGTGGAACAGGTTATTATTATTATTAGTCCTTTCTATTACAATATGAGAAAATTAAGATTTGCCCAGAGTCACACAGTGATAAAGTTAAGAGCGGGGTTGTACTCACAGACAGAGTCTAGCCATAGTGCCAGAATTATTGAGCCTCCACGTTTCAGGCCTGAGTCAGTTGTGTCTTCATCATTGCCTGATAGGTGATATCTGTGCTTTAGCAGAACAAAGCCAAGGTTTTCAGAACATCAACAACATGAACTTGCTTTGAGGAATCCTTGCCACCACAATGAAAACTATTTGAGAGGGACCCGATGACAAGTCCAGAGCTTTCTCCAAGAGGCTTTATATTTATTCATATGCTTAGGTGAAGCCTTTAATTTTTATGTCAAGACTGAGCTGATAATTTAGACTTTACAATTCTAAATCTAGATACTAGACATTAAATAGTTTAATTGAAATATAAATTTATTAAGCCTACCATTTAGGCTGTCATAAAATGTTAGCTATAAAGGGTTCCACCTCTACTCCCAGGTTATTGAGTAATTGACTTATTTGAGTGAAATTATTTAGCATAGTCCTTTTCAAGAATGTAGTCAAAATTATTATATGAAATTATCCAAGAGATAATGTTAGCTATTGTTCCATTATTCATTTTCTTGTCAAGAAATTACATACTTTCGACAATTTATTAAACAATTTATAATCAGTAGACTACACAAAAGAAATAATTTTCATTTTTTCTAATCATTGCTTTTGACCACACTGATGAATTTCACTTGCTTTCTTTTTAATTCCTAAATGACACCTTAGGAAAATCACCTTTAATTTCTTTCAATTTACATAATTCCAGTCCAATTTTAAGTGTCTAAGCATTCTAGTTCTATACCTCTTAAAGTTCTAAGACTCAGTCTGCATCTTGTGCTCATTTAACTGTTGAAGGGAGAGAGTCCTCTTGTTGGTTCCCAGCCACTTAGCCCTGAAATAATCACACAAAACTATATTATTTAAAATACTGCTTGGCCCATTATCTCTAGCTACTTATTGGCTAATTCTTACCTATTAATTTAACTCATTTCTATTAATCTGAGTATTTTCCCATGGCTGTGGCTTACCAGCTAAAGTTCCAGTGCCTCTCTCTGGCCGTACTACATGGCTTCTCTCTGACTGCCTTTTTTCTCCCAGCTTTCTGTTTAGTTTTTTTTCTCCTAGCTCTGTTCCCCTATAGCTCTGTTGTAGGCCCAAAGCAGTTTATTTATTAACCAATGATATTCACAGCATATAGAGGGGAATCCCACATCACCTCCCCTTTTCTGTTTAAATGAAGAGGAAGGCTTTATCTTCAGCATAGTAAAATTACATATAACAACAGGTATCAAGTAAGAATTACAGTTACAATATTTATATCTACTTTATTATAACTAAAGAAAACTGTAACTATCAATTTTTCAACTACATCAAAGACTCCAGAAGGATATAATATTACCCGAGTAAATTGGAAGTGCATTGAAAACAACTTCCAAAACTCTAGAATTGACAGAGACATCTTGATGCCTGGATAGTCAACCGAAGTTCTTCTGTATCATCAGGGCATCCATCTTCAGCTTACAGGCCCATAGTATCTGGCAGACTTTCCATGAAGCAGGAAATTTCAAAGACATTTCCGCCTATATTGGCAGTTTGTCAGTCACTTTCTTCTATGTTCTACAGAATGTCTGGCAGACTCTTTCAAGAAGCAGGAACCCA
This sequence comes from Alexandromys fortis, assembly GCF_014885135.2. Classification (NCBI taxonomy): domain Eukaryota; kingdom Metazoa; phylum Chordata; class Mammalia; order Rodentia; family Cricetidae; genus Alexandromys; species Alexandromys fortis. Next base: position 5,246,359 of record NW_026067933.1, read on the forward strand.
GAAGGATCATTTCACCTTTAGGCAAGTTCAGCAATCATTTTTCTGTGGGTCATGCATGTCCAGTTTATCAAGAGTCCAGGCAAGAGCAGTTTCTTGCCCAAATGGTTAACCAACTCCATAAGGAGCCACTTTGATGCCTATCTCTTTCTTGAAGTAGCTTGGTACTGCCAGGAACAGATGTGTCTCACTGTTATGAGAAGTCCTAAATTCTTAAACATTTTAAATACCATATTCTGTAGTCTTTGAAAGGTTTGAAGAATGCCTATCCATCATTATTCTCTTTCCTCCTTTTAAGAGTTTCCAGAACCAAACTCTGATGGTCAGACTTTCACTCTATGTGCTTCTTGATTCTGCGTGCAGAGCCATCTCATTTACCCATATAATTTTGTCTAATAGGTCAGACAGCAGAATACCCACAGTGAAAGACTTGTCTGTACCTCTGTCAGTGCACTTTACTTGGTAACTCTCTCAACTTTGAATTCCTTTGTAACTGTTATGAGAAGATCATAAAGTGTTCCCAATGGCACAGTTTACCATCTTGGAAACTGTAACAACGCGTCATCCTAAATACAACTCCTTCTGTTGCCAGTAACCAACAATTTACAAACAGGAACCTCATGATTTACCAATGAGACTTAAGCTAAACTCATGACATGTTGATTTTCTCCATACCTAGTCTATCTTTGCTATAATAACAACTGAAGACAAAGTTCAATTCTATCATCTATCTATCTATCTATCTATCTATCTATCTATCTATCTATCTATCTATCTATCTTGTCCTAAAATGCTATTTCCCTTTTTGGCTTGACCCTGACCTCTATAGTCACTATCAGTGGTCTTTCTAAATTGTTATTATTTGCCTTGAACCCACTTATCTGACATAAATTTAGAAATAAATACAATTAAGAACACATACACATATACTTAAATAGAAGTCACTAATGTGAAAGAGAGTAAATAGGGTATATGGCAGGATTTGGAGTGAGGGAAGGGAAGAAGAAAATAATATATTTATATCATAAACTCAAAAGATATATTTAGAAAGGCATTAAACACTTTTCCCTTAGCTATATTTTACTAGAGTTGTGTAAATTATTTGGCTAGATAAGGGAGAACAGAAAATGGACAAGAAGATAATATTCCTGGCTTAAATTCAGCCACATCCCAATAAGTTCTTGCCTGTTTTCATCTATTATAACCAAGTGTTTGAAATGTGACTATAATTGAAACTAATATGAGGCCATCTTAAATAAGTTTTATTAGCTTTCAAATGCATTTATCAAGTTTATCTATTCTTAGCAAAGTTCAGTATAGCATTTTACTATGTTAATATGGTATCACTAAGCTATAATTTAAAATATTATTGCAGAAATATTGATAAAAGAATATAAAATTTCAATTATAAAGAATAACTTCATGGCAGTTATTTTGTGCTATGGCAGCTTTAATTATTAGCAAGATATTATGTAATTGAATATTGCTAAAAGAGATTTTCAGTAACCCTATCATACAAAAATGGTAAGTATGTCAGGGAACCAACTTGGCAATTAATTTGATTTTTTTCATTTCACAATGGATATATGTATAAAAAAATCATGCCATAAACTCTAAATGTATCAAGTCTTTATTTGTCAATTTAAAAGATAACTATTATTGTTTCATGCAATTATAATTTATTTTCTACATCATTAAATGTTTTCCAGACTGATGCAATATGTTTGATGCTTGATTATATGAATGTGGTATAAAACAACTAATGTGTCTCTTATATGTTAGTCTTTTGCTTATGATGTTATAGATAATAGGCACCAAAGATTTTATGCTCAAATCCTTCTGTGTATACTCAACTACTTTTTGTAAACCTTTCTTGCACTGGGGTTACTAGTATTGAATCTTTTAAAATGCTGTTAAGGTACACTATTAAATAATGCTCCAGGAAATACATATTATTTATGTATTTATTAACATGTGTGAAAGTGCTCATATTATCACTCAGGAATATATAACATTATGTTTCTGAGATGTATTTAACAAATACAAAGGCAAAATGTGGAACCATTTTTATTTTAACTTCAGTTTCTTTGATTAAAGATACTATTATGCACTACTAATAGATCAATTGCCTTTCTCCTGGCCATTTTTTTCTTAGGCAAAATTAGGCAAGAATTCTAATTGTCCTTAATAAAAGAAAACCCACAGTCAGATATATAGGTTAATGCTGGAAGATCTAAGAAGCAGAACAGCCAAACATTAGCTCTTTTCTCTACCTCAGACCTAAGGGGCAATCATGTCTACAAATCCTTAGATTTAATGCTCTCTCTATGAATGCTCAGACAGCATCTCTGAATGGGTGATCCTATCTCTAGGACTGAATGCTTAGACTTAATGCTGTAAGATCCTGTCTCCTCCTCCCTTATATTCCTCTCTCTGCTTAGCCATATCCCTTCCTGCCTCTACTTCTCTAGTGCTGGGCTTAAAGGTATATGACTCCCAAGTACTGGGATTAAAGGTGTGAGCCACCACTGCCTGGATTTGTTTTTCTTTGAGACTGGACCAATCTCCTATAGCCCAGGGTGGCCTTGAACTAACAGAGATCCATCTGCTTCTGCCTCCCAAATGTTGGGATTAAAGGTGTGGGACACCACTGCCTGACCTCTATGGTTAACTAGTGGCTAACTCTGCACACTGATCTTCAGGTAAGTTATTATTAGTTAGAACACAAATAAAACATCACCACAATTTTATGTTTTGTTTATTCCATAATGGTTTTCAACTACTTGTTATGTTTAATTAATGATCTAAGAACAAGGTTTTTATATTTCCTGTCAATGGAATCAATTATAGTTGATAGTCACTGTGAAGTACTTGCTTTTTTTTTTTTTTAAGCTTGACATCGAGAGACTCTTGTTGCAGGCTGCTGGAATAACTGCCCGGTGTGGAAAGGAGGGAAAGCACTGGGAGGGGGATTTGCTTTTCTTTTTTTTTAATTTTTTTTATTGAGAATAAGAAAAAACAAGTTTCCGCCTCCTCCCAGCCTCCCATTTCCCTCCCCC
>NW_026067933.1:5254982-5261014 GCF_014885135.2 Alexandromys fortis
TGTTTCTCTTGGTTTTCTTGGGTATCTTTAAGCGATTTATTCATTTCCTCTACCTTTTTGTTTGTAATCTCTAATTGTTTATGGCAGTTTTTCACCTCCTGCTTAAGGTCTTCTATTATTTTCATATAATTCACTTTTGAGTCGATTTCTTCTAATTGTTCTGGAGTAGGGTGTACAATTCTTCTTATTTCGGGATCCCTTGATTCTGGTGAAGTCATGTTGCCTTTCAGGTTGTTGGAGGAAGTCTTGCATTGGCGCCTTCCCATCTCCTCCTTCAAATGGAGCCAGGAGAGGCCTGGTGTCTTGGTCCAGTCTTTGTGTCCAGATGGAACTCCTCAGGACCACTCTGGGTGGGTTGTGGATGCAAGCCTGATGTTTCTCCTGGTGCCGGGTTCGGATATCCTTGCTGCCCCAGTGATGTCTCTCCTGGTGCCTGGACCGGAACTCCTTGCAAGTACTTGCTTTTTAATTTTATTTTTTCTTAGTTTTTGAGACAGTCTCAGTTAGCAAAGGCTAGCCTCAAGCTTTCTGCGTAGCCAGTGCTAATCGTGACCTATTGATCCTCCTGTCTGCATCTCCCAACCGCTGAGATTACAGGTATGCCCTAGCACACCCAACTTCATTTTGGAATTCTATGAGAATTCACTCATAAAGCACTTTAGATTACACCTGTTGTAGGAAAAGATTACTAGGCCCTAACTTTAGACCTGTGGTTCTCAACCTTCTTAAAGCTGTCAACTTTTGTTGTAGTTCTTTATGTTGTGGTGACCTCCAACCACAATTGATTTTTGTTGCTACTTCATAACTGTAATTTTGTAACTGTTATAACATAAATATCTGAGTTTTCTGATGCTCTTAAGTGACACCAGCAAAAAGGTCTGTTTGACCCCCAAAGAGAGCCTAACCTAAGGTTTGAGTGCTATAGGCAATTAATGAAAAGTAGAATGAGTCTTCCCTAGGGATGAGCTCCTGATAGGCCATCCAATCCAAAGTGGTCATCCCTAAGCACATATACATATGAACAACTCTCAGTGGACTACGCAGGTTAAATATACAAATGTGTGTACATGAATATATGCACACACACTCAGGAATTAGTTAGAAAAGAAACTGGCAATAAAAGTAAATGATGACAAGATGTTTTTAAAGTTGAGTTAAAAATAAAGGATAAAGGAAATTTATCCCCAACATTATTGGTGCTTAAATGCCTCAAGTGCCAACCGNATAAAATACCATATATATATATATATATATTAGTTCAATGTAATGATTCTTACTTCCATATTCTATATTGGTGTGCGAATATTGCTCTATATGCTGAGAATATGTTTTATTACCATTGGTTAATAAAGAAGCTGCTTTGGCCTATGGTAGGACAGAATATAACTAGACAGAAAATCCAAGCTGAATACAAGTAGAAAGAATATTGAGTTAAGAGAGACACAGGCAGCTACTAGAGAAGCAAGATGTGAGGTAACAAGCCATGAGCCTCATGATAAAATACAAGCTAATAGAAATGGCTTGTTTAAGTTGCAAGAGCTAGGTAACAAAAATCCTGATCTAATAGGCCAAACAGTTATGTAATTAACATTAGGCCTTTGAGTGGTTATTTTAAAAGTGTCTGCGGTACAAGACAGAATGAGAAAACTTCAGTTTCACTATATGACTTTATATTCCAATATTAGCCCAAAGTAAACTTGTTATCTAGCAACGCACAGAGAATCCCTGTCTCAGAAAACAATACAAACAAACAAAACAAAAAATTTTGCTATCTAATTTTATATTGTTAAAAAACCTGAATCTTCATGGCAGCAACAGCCAATAATGTAAGATACCCTAATTCCTTTTGATAGCCAAGTAACTTATACAAAGCTTCTAAACTGTTATTTGAACCAATTCTGATGAAGAGTAGAATAGTTGGGAGATTTTGAAGTAAAGTTCAAATTTTAAAGTTTGACAGGTATCATATCATTGACAAAATTTCACCCAATTTATGGTATCATGCATTTTACACAAAGGTTGTAGCCTGCACCTAATGCAAACTCCTGTTACTATTTGAAGAAAAAAAAATCTTGTTTTCCACACTATAATCTGCTTAACTCTCATTCCAGTATTATGTGCATATATGCCATAAATAATTTCTTCTTTCACACTCTTTAGAACACACAAGGGGGACAGAATGCAAGATAACCAGAGGCTAAACAGTAAGGCAAATTGCTCATACAGAGGTTCCCAGTACTAGATGTTTCTGAAATGTAGTAAACTACATAAGATGTCAGAACAGAAGGACATTGTGTACGATATATGATGTCAGCCTCTTTCCTGGTTGATAGTTTCAAGCAGGGTGTTAAAACCCTCTAGCTTGGGAGAAACTGTTTTATATAAGATGCTGAGGAAGGCTGGTAACACTGTTAAAATCTACACCTTAACTGCCTAGTAAATTAGACAAAGTGATAATAAAACCATGAACTATAAAATTTGAATTTCACCATTAGGAAAAGTTAGCTTTTACTCTTCAAAGAACTTGAAAATTATATACATACACATATAGGTCTGTATGCATATATATGTATATATTGTAAGCCAGTGATGTGATCTATGAGGTATCTTGTATTGCTTAATTAATATATGTTCCTGTCTTAATAAAACATAATAACATCATTCATAGCTGTGGGCGCATATTCTGATATGCCACAAAAACCATTGCCCCGGTTTGAGCTGATACATAGCTCTGCAGACAAGCTGTCTGCCCTTAACAAAAGCCAGGATGCCTTGCTCCTAGCTTCCTTTGATTAAGTGTGGATTACCTGAGAAGAGGTGTTGACTGAAACTGGTCAGGATGTTTGGGGTTTCTTTCCTTATGCAATTTGAAGGTTATCTTATAGAGATGCTAATTCAGTACCTACCTGACTGCTAGACTGACTAAAGTCCAGGCACCTGGTTGCCTAGGCAACAGCCTTTGTGTGTTCCTGCTCATTTGGGATGGATATATAAGATGTTGGGACAATAAACGGAGATTCTGGCCTTTTCCAAGATGACCGTGTAAGCTGTGTCGGATTATTCCTCGCGACTCCGTTCCAGCCAAGTTAGAAAGTTTGTGTTGGACCCAAACGGGCTCCGACACATAGCTACCTTCTCATGTCAATAAGCAAAATAATAATAGAAGCATAGAGTAATATTTGGACTTGGCTGTTTTAACCTTTGAAAATTATAAGACTTGATATTTGAAAAATATTTGTAGGGAAAGTATGGTATTTTGAAGAAATACAAATAACAAAAAGTATCTATATTGAAAGAAAAAAGGTTTTGCTTTTTTATAGTTTATTTTCCTTGAAATATCCAGCATGAAAACATTCTGCGTGACAATATGTGAGATTATAACTATTATTGGATTCATGTAACAATGTTGTTTTATTTTGTTGGCTTAATTTAAAGAAAGAAAATGGCACATTGTTAATTAAGAATACAAAATTAGGCTTTGAACCTGAAGAATAGACTCAACAGTAAGGGTCACTGACTGTTCTTGTAGAAGACTCAGGTTCAATTCTCAGAAGCCACATGATGATTCATAAGCGCCTGCCATTACAATTCTAGAAGGATCTGACACCCTCTTTTGTTTCCTTAGGCACCAGGCTGCATGTGAAACATAGATATAAATACCTACAAAATACCTATATATTTTCAATAAAAGATTAGATATATTATAAGTACTCTTTTATCAAAGCTTTTAATTCAAAATTTGTAATTCTTAATCTTAAGTGAACAGCTTTGATTTTCAATTTTTACTCCTTTATTATATTAACTATATTTTTGTTTGATTAGATTTCAATTATTAAATGCAACTTCTTCCAAAGCCTTTAGTTGAATGAATTATATTATTTTCCATTAATACATGTTATATGAAAGTACTATGTATAAGTTATATAACATTATTAAATTGATACAGAAGCAGTATTGTAGCCAATATTTATTTAATGTGATCCAGCTTATTCTAACTTAGGCATACTATCTTAAACATTAATTAAGTTCTGTTGAAATATAACTGTATCTGTTGTTAGTTTTGTTTTATTAAATGTTTTAGGAACATTAGGAATTGTTTGTCACTTTAAGGAAGAACGAGACAAGATTTATTTTTAAATTTTTTATTTATTTATTAAAGATTTCTGACTCTTCCCCGCCACCGCCTCCCATTTCCTTCCCCCTCCCCCAATCAAATCCCCTCCCCCGTTAGCCCAAAGAGCAATCAAGTTTCCCTGCCCTGTGGGAAGTCCAAGGACCACTCACCTCCATCCAGGTCTAGTAAAGTGAGCATCCAACTGCCTAGGCTCCCACAAAGCCAGTTCGTGCAGTAGGATCAAAAACCCATTGCCAATGTTCTTGAGTTCTCAGTAGTCCTCATTGTAGGAGCACCGACAGAAATCTCAGGTCCAAATCAGGAGCAGAAGGAGAGAGAGCACAAGCAAGGAACTCAGGACCGCGAGGGGTACACCCACACACTGAGACAATGGGGATGTTCTATCGGGAACTCACCAAGGCCTGCTGGCCTGGATCTGGAAAAGCCTGGGATATAACCGGACTCGCTGAACGAGACAAGATATTTAAGGATTTAGTCTCTGGCTAAGAAAATCAGAATTCAGTTTATTTAATCCTATTTAAGATAGGAAGGAAGCCTGCTCTGCAAAGACGCTTACAGATTAGCAGCTGTTTCACTGGGCATTTTACCTGCATAGTTGCATTTATACAATGGAGTACCATTAAAGTAAATGACAACACAAAATTTGTAGAGAAATGGATAGAACTAGACAAAATCATCCTGATTGGTGTATCCCAGACTTAGGAAGATGAATATGATTTGTATATGGATATTATAATATGTGGATATTATCTGTGAAGGTACTGATAACGAAGCTACAACAATAGAAGTACAGAAGATAGGTATAGAGTAAGGGACTAGAGGAAACAGAAAGGGAAATAGAATGAATAGCTGATGGATTGAAAGGAGGGTGCTGAAATATGAGAATCAAGTGGAAGGGGGAAAAAAGGGAAGCAGTTTGGGGATAGAATACATGAAAATCAAATATGGTTGAACTTTCTTAAAATGTAAACATATATGAAGGCAATCTAAATAAAATTGACATATAATGGGGAAGGCAGAATCCCAACTGGACATCTCTTGTTATACAATGACGCTTACAGAACCAGGATTGGGTTACATATAAGAGAGTTGTTGGCCAAAGGGGACCCTGGGAATCTTCAAAAAGTTCAGACTTTTGCTGATATAATAGATTGCTCCCCAAAAACTGTCAACAAGGCCCCACTGTTGAAGAAAACATCTACACACCCCATTAACAATAAAGAGAGACATGGAGTCAGTAACTATACAGAACTTTTTCTCCTATGTTCTAGTGTCTTTGGTAGAGGAAAGAACTCTGCACACTTTAAAAAGAGAAACATAAATACAAGGCCAACTACAAACCTCTTCTCTACAATGAGATATGCTAGGGCAATTGTGGCACAAAGCTTTTGTAAATAACTAACCAATAACTGATTTGACTTAAGTCGTACTCCATGAGTTGTAACACACACTTGACATTGCTTGAGTGACCAAGAACCTGCAACTAAATAGCACAGGGACCTAGGATAAAACTAAATAATATAGGTCTAAAAAGTAAGCATAATGATAAAACAACTCCTAACAATATTTTGCTATACTAATAGAACACTACCTTGCTCAGTCAGTACCAGAGAAGCTTCCTCCTTTAGCATATGCAAACAAAAATTGATACCCACAATAAGACACTACACAGAGAGTGAAGAAATCTTAAAACACTCAGCCATAAATGCTGTAACTCGATGAAATCTCTCCCCTAAGAGCTCAGCGAACCCAGAAGAAGAGGAAGCAAAAAGATAGAAAAAGGCAGAGTATATGGAGGATCCCAAGAAAACAAGGCCTTTTAAATAAGCATTATCAAAATTCCTATGAACTCACAGAGACTGAAACAGCATGTACAGTGCCTTCAACCAAGAATGCT
>NW_026067933.1:5261028-5263549 GCF_014885135.2 Alexandromys fortis
ATATAGCTGCATATATATACTATAGCTTATAGTAGTGCTATATTATATATAGTGGGATAATGATCTTCAACCTTGCAAAGATTTATCACTTGTATTAGTTTAATAAAATGTTGATTGGCTGGTAGCCAGGCAGAAAGTATAAGTAAAGCAGCTAGACTAGGAGAATTCTGGGAAGAGGAAAGGCTCAGTTTGCAGACACCACTCAGATTTAGAGAAAGCAAGATGAAAAGGCCTCAAAGAGAAAAGGTACCAAGCCACATGGCTAAACATAGATAAGAATTATGGGTTAATTTAAGATACAAGAGCTAGCTCAAAATATGCCTGAAATGCTGTCCCAACAGTCTTGTAATTAATCTAGTTTCTGTGTGATTATTTGGGTCTGGGCATCTGGGAAATGTAAGCACAGTCTCAGTCTACAAATGGCACCCAAACATTTGTTAAGAGTTCCCATATAAAGCCTGAGAAAACTTTAAAAATAAAGGATTCTAGATGGACAAAAAAATGAAGTCAAGCATGTCTTCTTGGTAGTAACATTGTGTTGGATGAGCTCTGTTTGCTAGAGGCGAGTAGAGACGTGGCTCTTTTAAGAGAGGCTTCCTGACTCAGTGTTAGCAGCAAAAACCTTGCAGCTCTTTTAAGAGTTCCTGCCATTAAAACCTTAAAGAGTGTTAGTGAGGAGCTGCTGGTATGCTTCTTGGTAGTTCCATGGACCTAGAAACTCCACAGAGTTGTGGTAAAAATGTGCCTTCTACTAGTACCTCTGCCATGAAGTTTGACTCTCAGGAATCCAAGGATTGGGGAAGATCCAGCTTTCAAAGACATGGCTTTAATCCTAGCTATATTGCTAAGCAAATTAAAGACACATGTGATCAAACAAAAAGAGATATATAATAAAGACATATTCAAATGAAAAAAAATCTCTGAACAGTTTACATTGTGTTCAAAAATATATGTAATACGTAATGTGTAAAAGATATAGAGTAGTTGGATGTGGTGGCACACACATTTAATTTCAGCACTTGGGAGACAGATGCAGGTAGATATCTATTAGTTTCAAGCCTGCCTGGTCCTCAGAGTGAGATCCAGAACAGCCAAAGAAAACAGAGAAACCCTGTCTCTCAAAACCATAAATTAAAAATAAAAACAAAAGAAATAGAGCTTTACAAAAAGACACATAAGGATGGAAAACATACAGAGAGTCTGGATACTGTATGCTATTGTGTTGTCTTTGAAATGTTTGATTGTTAAGGAAGGAGCAACAGCTGGTAAAAGACATTCGATTATAAATGCTGCTGGTTTAATCCATTTTGAAAATCCTTCAATTCAAAATTTAAGTTAAGAGATATATTTCTTTGAAGAAGAGGTTTTGCTTTTGTTTTCACAGAAAGTGAGATGCTTTGAATTCATTCTTGGTTATGAAAAATCAGCTTTGATCAAAGAAGATCCCATGAAAAATCTCTGATATGAGTGGATGGTCCAGATGATCCAACATTTCAGAGCACCTCTGTTGCAGTTTCCTTTGAGTTCTACATCCAGCACAGCCCCAAGACTGCTGGGTGAAATGATTCAACCACAAAGAGTACTTCAGGCAGGGCTTGAACATAATTCTAAATTTTTGTTGGGTCCCCATAAGATTATCAGTACCCTCAATCAATAGGAAGTTGTCTAGAAAACTAGGCCTACATCCCCAAATAATTTATCTTTGCTTAGAGTGTTGGTTCAAATTGGTATGGATAATTGTAAGGAAAAAAGCTAAACAAAAGAGATTAGATTCAGAGTTCTTGTTTTGAAAAGAAAAAAAAAAGAGAAGTGCTGTGGGATAATGCTCTTGTACCTTGAAAAGATTTGTCACTTGTGTTGTTTTAATACTGATTGACCAGTAGCCAGGCAGGATGTACAGGCAGGGCAACCAGACTAGAAGAATTCTGGGAAGAGGGACGATTCAGTCTGGAGTCAATACCCAGATGCAGAGGAAGCAAGATGAAAAAGCCTCAATGAGTAAGGTACCAAACCACATGGCTAAGCATAGATAAGAATTATGGGTTAATTTAAGATATAATAGCTAGCTATAAATTTACCTGAACTCTTGTCCAGACAGTTTGTAATTAGTATAGTTTCTGTGTGATTATTTGGGTCTGAGCAACCAGGGAACATAAGTACAGTCTCAGTTTATAATACTTTAGTGTTTGTGTGGGAATCCTGAGTGCTCAAACAAGTAGGTCTTTTTTTTTTTTTTTTCCTTCTCTTGGACTCTTTATTCTCTTGTTTTTTTTTTTCTTTTTTTTTTATCTAAATTTGATGTAGTAGTTTCTGTTTTACCGTTATGCTTTATCTTGTTATATTAAAAAAAAAAGCTGGCCTGGGTCTGAAAAAGCATGGGATAAAACTGGACTCGCTGAACATAGCAGACAATGAGGACTACTGAGAACTCAAGAACAATGGCAATGGGTTTTTGATCCTACTGCATGTACTGGCTTTGTGGGAGCCTAGGCAGTTTGGATGCTCACCTTACTAGACCTGG
>NW_026067933.1:5263617-5300733 GCF_014885135.2 Alexandromys fortis
TGGGGGGGGGGGAGGGAATTGGGAGGCAGTGGCGGGGAGGAGGCAGAAATTTTTAATAAATAAATAAAATAAAAAAATGAATGAATGAATGAATGAATGAAAACCTAGCTACTAGGGTAAAAGTTAATATCTATCACTTATATTTGCTGGGATAGATAAAAATTAGTTTTCTCCAATAGATTGGCACTGGGATGTCAATCAACCTATAATAAACATCAGGTTCAGTAATAATTGACCAACGTATAATTGGAGTCCATTGTTTTTTATTTGGTTACAGTTTGGTGATTTGATTTATTTATTCATATTTTTGTCATGTATTTTCCTTTTAGTTTTGGAGGTTTTTGTTGTATTTTTTTTCATTAAAAACTCAAAGTTGGGTGAGTAGGGGAAGGGGAGAGGATCTGGAAGGACTTGGAAAGAATATATGTAATTTATTTTTTCAAGAGAGGGTTTCTCTGTTTGACAGTTCTGGCTGTACTGGAACTTGCACTGTAGACCACATTGGTCTAAAACTTACAGAGACCCTCCTGTCTCTGCCTCCTAAGGCATATACTACCAACCCCTGGAGAATATATGTAAATTTAAAAACTGTTCTAAATAAAGTTGTAGTAGTAATAAAAAATTTAAAAAGTAAAAAAGTCACACCACAAAGAACTGAAAAGTCATTGACAAGATTCTAGTGTTCTTCTCTAGGAATCCTTAAAAGGCATTGATGAAATCACATGCCCACAGGTTGAGCACTGGTGGCACACATCTTTAATCTCTGTACTCAGGAGGGAGAGACAGGCAAATCTTTGTGAGTTTGAGACCAGTCCTGTCTGCAGAGTGAGGTAAAGGACAGTCTCTAAGGCTACAGAGAAATCCTGTTCAAAAAAAGAAAGAAATTACATGCCCACAGATCTATTTGGATGTATTTGCATCAAATTTATATTAAGTACGAAGTCCAGTATCCATTGTCCTTGGGCTTTCTTTTCAGGTTCTTCACCTAATATCATATAGTAGAGAATCAAAATCACTCTCATCAGCAAGAGAGAAAGCATTATATTTGTCTGTCTGCAGAGTCTTCAGAGCTAATCTTTGTATTTAGAAATCTAGGCATCATGTGTTTATTTAGTGCTGTTAGAAGGGAATTTATCTATTTTCCTAGACAATGAAATTAATATAGAAATGAATTTTATAATCATATGGCATTAATTTTTCAGTACCAGCTAAATGTTAAACCATTTAAATTTCTTTTGAAGCTGAATTTTTGCTCAGGTAGGACTAATATAGTCTTTTTATTTACATTTAATATATGAACATAATTAAAATACAAACTCCTTAAACTCAAAATCATTGGGTGTCAATGGAAAGCATCCGTTATTTTCCACATCATACTATAAAGAGGTGGGGTGGGTATGCTCTCCTGTTCTTTTCCCCTAAAGTATCCAGAGAGTAGAATAATGGATCAATGGTAAATCTAAAAGGAATGGTTTTATAGATTGTGAAATTGAGGTCCAACAGTGTCAAGACAGAAGGTCGTAGAACAAATCAATGGATCAGAAAGGACAGGAACTTGAACATTTCTCTTTCTTTCACTCTTACTCGATGAAAATGTGTTGAAAAGTGATGTTAAGTGGAGACAGCTGTCTGTTGAGTTAAAATTGTGTAGATCACGCACGCAAACACACACATTTTAAATTTTGACAGTTTCTCCTGATTATATGTTTTCACTAGCTGTTAATAATACTTTTCTACTTTGCTCTCTTTTTACACTACTAATAGAGGAAACAATAATCCACATGAAGGGTTGGAATATGTAAAAGTCATGTATCTGATATGAATATTATCTATACTATATTAAAAAAACTCAATTTTTAAAAAACTAGCAAAGAGTTTAAATAGAACTTCTAAAGATATACAAATGTCCGGAAAAGGACTTTGGTATCACAAATAGAAACAAATTGACACAACATTGAAATATTACTTCACATCCATCAATATGATCAAACACTTAAAAAATAAAAAAATACAAAATGTTGGTCAGATATGCAGAAAATATAATCTTAACCTCATTTTATATACTATATAACAGATATTTTGGAAAGATCATCTACATCTCAGCTTTATATACGGACTTTTTTTTCCTTTTAATTTTGAAGCAGAGATTCACTATATATTTTAGTCTTGTATCTAGTGAAACATAAACTCTCTCTATAGCCCAGACTGTCCTTGAGTTTCTGAAATTAGTGCTTTAGGATCTTATGTAGCTGATTTTACAGGTTAAGCCACCAAGTCCAGATAACTATTAAAGATGACCCTGCAAAATTAAGGGTAGTATCTCAAGTCCCAAGTCTTCTTGTAGCTAAATTTATTCTTCTGAAAATATATTGCACCTCTTTCCCTAGATATATCTGGATATAGCTCAGAAAGATAAGATTGTTGTCCATCTACTTTCCAGTTAAGCCTACAATGATAGCAGTGATCAGATACCATTAAGCAGCAATCAGAGTTCCATTAAACTTTCAAGCAAAAATATTGAGTCTTTCAGGATGTGGTGGCATATGCTTTTAATTCCTGCAGTCAGGAGGCAAAGGCATGCAGATGTCCTAATAGTTAGAGGCCAGCCTTGTCTCTATAGTTAGTTCCAAGCCAGCTACGAATATATAGTGAGACCTTGTCTCAAAATTTAATAGAAAAACACCTGAGTTTTAGAAAGGAATGGACAAATGGTTTCTAATATTTATTTTTCAACACTGTAGAGTGAGTACAATGAAGATAAACATAACAATAAGTTATACTAAACAATCTCTACTCATGATGTTGTAAAAACATACTAGCAATGAAACTGGATTAAACTGGTCTGCATCTACAAATAATACACTAGATCCAGAGAATAAGGAAAACAATATGGGAAGATTTCAAATTAGTCATATCAACTGTTGCTTATTGTTATTAAGGAAATGATATTACTTGCAGTTTTTATTATAAGATGTGACTAACAAGTAATTTTGTTATTTAAATTAATTAGAGTTCAGGTATTAATATGCAGAAGGATTATTAATTTATATTTAAATGAATAGCTTTAGTTTTCCAATTTTTATGTAACTGAGATTTGGAGACTGCTAGGGATATAACTCCTACAGCTGCATGCAGAATTTCTGGTAATAATTTCTGTCATTACTGAGGATGGCCAATGTAAGTTAGCTTTTCTAAAATTGTATCTTCACTATCTAGCTTATAAAGAATGTTTGATGGCATTTTACTATAAGCAGGCTAATTTGGCAGGAGAATTAAACAGATTTGTGGCCTTGATCTTCATGAAACTGTGGATGGAAAATGAGGTGACATAGGAACCATGAAAAAATGGAAGAAAGGAGGCAGGAACAGAATGAACAAAGAAGGTAGGGAGAGAGGGAAGGAGGGAGGGAAGGAGGGAGGGAAAGAGAGAGAAAAAGAGAGAGAATTAGCGAGAATAAAATGAGAGATTCCCAAAGGTGCTATGAAAGGATTCTCCAATGTCAATGGCTCCACAATCAACATTGGAGACGGAGAAAACAGAGAGCTGGCTGAAATGGGAGGGGAACAGAATCTGATGCTCTAGGGTGTTTGGTTTAATTAATGTGCTTTGAAGTCCTGCAGAAGTATCAGACAATTATACGACCAAGACATAAGTCACTGAAATAAGCAATAATAATTACAGAGTCGATTTTGTAAAAACAGAAACTTAAAGGCAGTGAATTGTGTAGTTAGTCGATCACAATGTAATTCAGAAATTTCAATAACAAATTATTTAGAGGCACAGAGCTAGTTGTATTTGTATATAAAGGGCAATGAAGTTGTTCACAGTAGGAAGTGAGATGGTGAGGGGTAGGATATAATTATATATAGTGTGTGTACACATTGCATATACACATATATTAACCTTTTAATATTTGAAAAATGTGTACTTTGCACAGGAATGGTAGAATACACTTGTAGTTATAGTACTTCGGAGTTTGAGGCAGGAGAAACAGGAATTCAAGGGCATGTTCAGCTACATGGAGCATTTAAGACCAGCTTTGGCTATATAAAACACACTTTCAAAAAAGAATAGAACAACTTGAAAATAAAATCTTATATACCTCATTATACACTTACTTAACATTCATTTTATATATCTATTCTATTTTTATAATAAAACAATTATTAGTCTCTATAGTTCAGTAAAATATATTTTTTCATACTGACCTGCAGATAAGCTTTTGAATTCAGAAGAGGAAAACAATTTGCTTTAAGGTTACATATTCATAACTCATGCAAATAGGAAGGCCTGAATCTTTTCCTACTTTAGTGATTTATTGTGTACATTAAGATTTTGGTTACTAGTTTTCAGTATCTTTCTTAAACATTTATATTTTTCTTAATGTATATATACAATTGTTTTTTATTTCTGCCATGAAAATTATTGAGCCTTATATGCCAGAATGCATGTTAAAAAACTTATCCACTAAAAAAAAACAAAAAACAAAAAACAAAAAAAAAACTTATCCACTTAGCAATTCATACTTAAATTTTCAAAGGCATGAGGACTCTCGAGTGGATCTAATCAAACTTAATGAACTTATAAGTAGAGTTTATATTAATTTTCAAAAGCTGACAACTTAATTTTTAAACAGTAGATTGTAGGAAAAATGTGTTATGTGCTAAGTTATAAAACAAAAGAAAATGAGCTGTCCCCATAGAGCTTTCCAAGTGCACAAGGATGGATGTCTTTTGTCCTGTGATGTTAGCATCAAGACTACTCTGGGTACCTGCTGGACTTCAGCTCCAAGGATTCAGAGGAGCTAAGGAACAAGTAGCCTTAACAAAAGGTTGATTCAGACCTTTGGATCACACATACATTTGTGTCACAGTTCTTTTATTCAAGGTTGGTAAAAGTATACATTGTGAGGCAGAGCCAAAATTCAATATAAGAGCAGAGGAGAGCATTGACTTCTTTACAGATTAACTGAAGTAAGAAAAAAAAAAAAAACCCATGGGACAGAGACTTAGTTAATCATCTTTCACCTTGTTTTGTTTCTTTTTGCCCAGTGAGAAAACAGCGTTACCAACCACAAATGGGAGTGCCATGAGAAGAACACAGTTTAAACAGAAGACATTCCTTAAATACACATGGTAAATCCAGTGCAACCTCTTCACTAACAACATAGAAAAGTTCTTCTATCTTCATTCAGTCGAAAGATTGTTTTCATTTATTCTGAAAATCTGCCATTTCCTAATTGGACCAATTCCAAATCTGGTCATTATTCATTCAAGGTATAAATAATATCAAAACCACAATTAATTTTGTTATTTAAATTATTTAGAGTTTGGGTATTAATATGCAGAAGGGTTATTGACATATTCAAATGAATTGCTTTAGTTTTCCAATTTTTATGTAACTGAGATTCAGAGACTGCTAGGGATATAACTCCTACAGCTGCATGCAGAATTTCTGGTAATAATTTCTGTCATTACTGAGGATGGCCAATGTAAGTTAGCTTTTCTAAAATTGTATCTTCCATTTTTACTTTGCCTGCTACTTTGTTAAGTGTTCTGATAGATGCCAACCAGCACAAGCAAAGTGATGAAGTTCAGTTGGTTAGCTATATCTTCAACACTTATCCTTTTGCATGCATATGAGGAGAACCAGTGATATGGTGCTTATTTGTTTCCAATATTTTAGAAAAAAATTAAGGTTTTCTCCCAATGAGAGATAACTGCTTAAAATTTCAAAAATAAATTCGGGCATAGTTTTAAAAACTCAATTGTCCCACCGATATTTCAGCACTAACAATATGCTTAGGTTGAATTTGGAGTTGTTTATACATCAGGAGAGAAGTAGTAAAAAATAAATAGATCAAATCCAAATAATCTAATTGAATCAGAACATAGTAATTGGGAATCAATGAATTTAATTTTTATTTTCACATAAAAATAAAATCATAAAACATTCTCTATATTATTAAACACCATTTACTTCTAATAGCAATGTGAAAAACAAATAGTAGTCATTGTTAACTGATCCCAGTATTGTGCTCTTCAAGGATCTTGAAAGGTTTCCTACAAAATGCTGTGAATTTGGTAGCTAACAGTGATTAGTGTCAACACCCCTTCTTTTGCCTCCTTAGAGATTGTGGTGTTTGTGGCAATCCTTGGAACTTTTTGGTTTGATCACTCTATCTGTTGTGTCTCTTCTCTTTCCTCTGTGTGTGTCTTCAAATGATGTTCATATCAGGACTCCAGAAATAATACATAGAGCCAATCACCTTCCAGTATGACTTGATATTAACAAGATACATCTTCAAGATCATCCTCTGAGTCATAGTAATTGGTGTAACACTGTAAGTGAATTTATTCAGTCCACTGTAATTTTATGACTTAAACATTTATAATCTTCCATTTCACTTGCTGAAGATTACCAAATGAAGGTTTTAGCTCAGTAAAAATGACTATTTTTTAAAAGTAGTATTTTGTGATATGAAAGACTTATTCAAATAATGGCCATTAGAGAGTTAGTGATTCACTGTCCTTTATTATATCCAGCCAACAGCAGTCTCAGGTGATGTCAAGTGAACTGACATATTTAAATCAAAGAAATGACAAGTTTATGGTATCACCTCCACTATTTTCTACACTTCAGAAATCAGAGACATCATAATTTTGTTGTGTAACTTCAGATCGTTCATTGTATTACTTCCAACATTGCTTTTTTTTTAGCTCAGAACTACTTGTACTCCAGCATCGTTTTGATTATATATAAACTTTATGATAGTTTTTCTCTAGATCTTTGATGTCATTAGCATTTTAAAGATCTTTTGCCAGTTGTGAATTTCTGTATTAATCTTCATCTACTATAAAAATAAGCCCCTGAAATGAAGATTGAGAGCTACAGTATCTGTGGGTATAAATGGCAGTACATAAAATATGTATTTAACATTAAAAGTGCAAAATCCAGTGTGAAATTCTTAAGTTCAGAATGGCTATTCTAGCTGTACAGAAGTTAATTGCAATATGTAGGCTTTGTGTCTGGTTAATTTCTGTATGAAGTGTTTCTATTTCCAAATTATTTTTAAATAAATTTATTTTTCAAAGAGACAAGTATTTAGCAAACAGTTTAACACTTCAGCAGAAAAATAGCATTAGATTATCTTTTAGGGCTTATGACTTACAAAATTAAGGTTCTTGGTCCAACTTACTGGATCAGGCATGAACAAAATGTTGTAGAGTAAGACTTACATTTTAAAATACAATAAAATAATTAGTTATTTTCTTGACACTATTTCACCATGGATGGATCTTGGCAAATGAGAAATTACTGTGGCTCTCTGCATTCACAGCTAGGTAAAACTATCAATTTTTCACCTCAAAGTATTCATACCACCTTCTAGTGCCATAACGCATAGCCAGTAAGAATGAAGTTCTATCCAATGAGAGGTAGCCAACCCCACCCCCTGGCTGGAGGGGTGTCTACCTAATTTTTGTTGTCTCATCTTTACTCAAACTTGAGCCAGGCTTTCCTCTGTCCTACAGGCCTCAAAGTACTAGAGCCAGGCTTTTTTCTATCCTGTAGGCTTTGAGGTACAGGCCCTAAGATAATTTTGGCCAAACACTATGCAATATTTGTCATATGGGATTTTAATCTACTTGGGTATATTGATTAGCTATGAGAGTTTTATACTGTGGCCTTTAGAGTTTCTTAGCTGTAAATTCATATTGTCCACAAACAGGTAATGTAACTTCTTTTCTGATCTTCATTATGTCCCCTTTATTTCTTCTCTTGCATTATTAATCTAGCTAAAACTTTAAGAATAATACTGGGTAAGTGTGAAGAAAGTAGACATCCTTGTTCCATTTGTGACTCATGTATAAATGCTTTGTGTCTTCTTGCTTATAATATAATGCTCACTACAGCTTTGCTTTATATAGATTTTATCATCCTGAAATACATTCCATTTCTTATTTCTTTAGGTCTATTAGAAACAGATACTACAATGTAACAGAGGCCTATTCTGCATTTTTGAGAAGATTTATTCCTGTCCTCAACATAGTATTGTCATAAAAAGAAACACATAGACCAATGATCGACAATAAATGATCCAGAATTAATTCTTCAGTTATAGTCTCCTCATTTTTTGACAAAATTAGTAACATAAAATGAGAAAAGATGTTTGTAGGATCTAGCTATGATAAGCTAAATAGAAACAGACCACCCAAAGGAAGTTCTTTACTTTTGACCATTATCATCTGACAGTGTAGGACTCAGCCTACAACTGATGATGTAGGTCTGATTCGCAGTAGTTTACCCTGAGACAATACCTGGTAGCAAGAAGAACTACAAAATGAGATTACTTGAGCAGCACCCAAGAACAGACCATCTAAAGGAAAATCCTAACATTCCAACTGTTGTAGACAGAATCACCTATTAGTACACACTCATCAGGACACTCCTAGACAAATGTCAGCCAGTCAGGGGTACTGAACCTTAGAAATCTCTCACCTCCACCTTTAATACTATAAAATCCCAACCCTAACTGAGCTCAGGGCTCTTTGATTATTCCAATAAGTTAGGTAAAAGGAGAGATTGAGTTTGCAAACATATAAAATAAAGGCTCTTTGCTTTTATGTATGGGATTTGGTCTCCTTGCTGGTTTTTGGGGGAATGCATGGATCTGTGTTCTTTTCATAAATTGCATGGGAATGCTGGATAGCCGCCTTCAGAACAAAGCATATTCATATCTTTCATTTTATTTTAAAACAAACAACTTTAAAGTATTACAAAATAGATGTTTTAAATTACATCTATTTTCGGGTGGACAGGAGAAGACATGCCATGTTGAACTTGATTAGAGGACAGCTTTGAAAAATCTATTCTGTGCTTCAGCCTTGTGGGTCCTGGGGATTGAACTTAAGTCTTAAAGCCTGAAAGTATGTGCTACTGAGCCATCTCACTAGTCCTCAGAAGTCCATTTCTTAATTTTAGTTTAAAATTATATGAGGTAGATGTGGTGGTGCTGCATACTTGCTATTCTAGTACAAGGCTGAAGCATGAGGATCAGGAGTTGAAGGTCATCCTAAAATTTATGATAGATTTGAGGTGAACTTGGGCTACACAAAGCACTAACTCAAAAGAGAAAAACCCAGAATAAGAAGCTGAGGTAAGAAAGAAAAATGTGAGAAAGAATAAAAAAAGAAAAAGAGAAGCTGGGGTTTGGGGTTGGATCTAGGAGGTCTTAGCAGGAGTCATGGGAAAGAATATGATCAACATTATGTGTATACATGAAATTCTCAAAACTATGAGCATGTTTTTAGGTAGACCAAAAGTGAGCAAGAAAAAAAAATGAAGGAAGAAAAATGGTAAAGAAAAAAGAAAGGAAGGTAGGAAGGAGGTGATGGAGGAGGATCATTTGTTTATGTGTTACTTCCATTGATTAATAAAGAAACTGCCTTGGCCTTTGATAGGACAGCAGCTTAGATTCGTGGAGTAGACAGAACAGAATGCTGGGAGAAAGAAGCAGATTCAGGCAGTTGCCGTGATTCTTCGACCCAAGATGGTTATAGGCCAGAATCTTTCCTGGTAAGCTACCACCTCATGGTGCTACAAAGATTATTAGAAATGAGTTAAGCAAGATGTGAGAATTAGCCAATAAGAAGCTGAAACAAATGGGCCAGGCAGTGTTTAAAAGAATGCAATTTGTGTGTTGTTATTTCGGCTATAAAGCTAGCCATGCAGGAACCAAGCGGGACGAAAAGCAAGCCTTCTCACCTCCTCGCTATAAGGAGGAAAGGAAGAAAGAAATAAAGGAAAGAAGAAAGGAAAGAAGGAAGAAAGGAAGAAAAATGGAAAAGAAAGAAAGAAGAAAGAAAGAAAGAAAGAAAGAAAGAAAGAAAGAAAGAAAGGAGGGAGTAAAGAAAGAAAGAAAACCTCTTGATGAATTTTAATGACAATAGAGACTGGTCTTCCTATTTTTCTCAGCCCTGACTAGGAGGGAACTAAAAAATACCCAGCACAGCAGGTATGCAACAAATGTGCTAAGTGAGTGAATTCCAGAGGTCTGTTCAAACCTCTAGAACATACTCAGGCCTGTCCTCATTGACCAGCATCACGGATCATAATGTAAGGCAAAATGCAAAGCTCTCGACCAGTGGTTCTCAACCATGCTAATGCTGAGACCTTTTAACACAGTTCCTCATGTTGTGGTGACTCTGAAGCATTACTGTTGCTATTTTATAACTCTTTCTGATACTGTCATGAATTGCAAAGGAAATAGCTGTGTTTTCTGATGGTCCTGTGAAAGGTTGCTTTATCCCAAAGAGGTTGTGACCCAAACATGGAGAATGACTGTCTAAAAGGGAAAGAATTCAACTTGTAGGATTAGAAAGAGCTTAATGTAAATGATTCCAATAGTTTAGGGACTAATATAAAGAACTGAAAAATGAGATTTCATGACATTAGAAATCCTTTGCATATCAAAAGAAATAATCAAATAAGGAAAGATAATACATAGTGGGAGAAAATACATAAGACAGAAGATTAATATCTAGAATAAGTAATGGGTACAGAAAACAATAACCCAATCAGTAAATAGGCTAATGAAATAAAAAGATAATCCTTAAAAAATTATACAGTTGGTCAATAAAAACGGAAAAAAAGTTCAATTAGTTATCATGAGCATGCAAATTAAAACTGTGTTAAAATCCCATCTTACATTGGTCAGAGTAGCCATCATTAAGAAAGAAACAAATGCTGGAGAGAATGTGGGGCAAAGGGCATGCTAATGTACGCCAATATTGATGGAAATGCAAATTGGTCCAGTTACTAGGGAAATTGGTGTGGGTTTTCCTTAAAAATTGAAAAAACGGAACTACCATATGACCTAGTTATACAACTACTGAATATATATCTGCAAAATTTTAAGCTAACTTCTAGATACTCATCTATGTTTGTTGATACATTTGTCCCAGTAGCCTAACTGAACAATTATATGTGTCTGTCAACAGAGGAATGGATAAAATATTCTATCTATCTATCTATCTATCTATCTATCTATCTATCTATCTATCTATCTATCTATCATCTATCTGTCTGTCTGTCTGTCATCTTTTTATCTGGTCAAAACCCCCTGGCAGTGAGTTCATAAGCCCTATTAATCTGCTAAATTGGCAAATATTCAAACTGCTAATTGTATGCTAGTACAATTAGTACTAATATACTCTCAGACTTAATCAGAGAAGTTTTATTGTGCAGTGGATGCTAGTTAACACAGTAACTCACAACTGGTCAAAATACAGATAATAAATGTCTATGGAATGCCCAGCTATAAATAGGACATCTGTATTGTACTGCATCCTTAAAGACCATTATCCAAGAGGACCTGGAAAGATTGTAAGAACCAGACGTTGGGTGAACTGAAACAAAACAGTGCTTTCTGGGCATAGCAGGACCCTTGTACTCATGAACCCTTATCAACTGTTGTTGTTGGAATGGAATTTTTCTAAGATCCTTGGAGTAGGAAGAGGTACAAGTAAATAGGGAACAATAGAGCGATGGAGAATTGGTTTTCTTTAAGGGTGTAGCTCCTAGTAATGTTTAGATAGCACAAACTGGATGTGATGAATCATGAAATCTTAAAAGAAAGGAGACAAAAAGCTGGGATAAGGTAGAGGTTTGTGGAGCATGCTTTGTTTGTGTTCTTTGGAAACACATAAGTGAACATTTATATCATTCACACACACACACGCATACACATACACCAGAAATGGGAGAGAGAAAGGGGGAATGGAGGGACAGACAGAGAGAAGGGGAGGGAGAAAGACATCCACTCTGTGGATATATAAGTAGCATATAAGACAAACAAACTATAAGTAAAATCACTGCCTTCACGGTATGTGATTAGACCACATAGAAAAACGTTTGTTATCCTAAGCAAGGGTCTCAACTAAAGTTGTCAGATTCTAAAACTTCCCATCACAAACACTTTGACATCACCATCCAAGAATGACTGGACATCAATAACGCAGTTAATGCTCATTTTTCATTTGCCTGCAATGGAGACAGTGCAGTCTGAAGACAGAATTTCAGGGAAACTGTTGATGACTCATCCTTGCTGTGGATCTTCCTGGAGTAATGATCTGCCTTATTGAACCTGACATTTATCCAGACTTTGGTTCAGTGGTTGGAAAATATACCTTCTTTATTTATTTCTGAACATTCCCTTAAAGGTAGGTTTTGTTTCAAACGGCTATGAAGTTATCTCTTTAGTTATGCTAATCTGTTGATAAGGATCTACACTTAGCATTTATACATTTTATTGTAGGTTAGATTCTGAGACATGAAGCAAAATATTTTAACTGTGAATATATGCTCCTTAGAGTGACTGTTACAATGCAAGCAGCAACAATCACATATCCATCTATTCATTAATTCTTTCATGCATTTGCATGTGTATATTTATATGTGTGAACTGTGTGCTCTTCATTAATAAATAAGGTACAGCATCTTCTAATCCCAGATACAGCAGAGAGCCTTCTTTATTCTCTTCTATATCCCAGGAGGACCTTCTGTTTAACCACATAGCTGGGTTCCTTTACTTTCTAATTGGGTTCAGTGTTACAGACTTGACGAAAGACAGTAAAGGCGAAGTTCCCTTCCATTTTGTTTTCTTGAGCTGTGCCTCATTTAATGCTTATGTGTTTTAAACTTTAAAAAATGGCATTTTTTTATTTGAACTTGCCACCCATTTTATGCAATTCCCTAAGTTATCCAAGATTGTTAATATTGCTTAACTCACCATAACCATTTTCTATGCCTTCTGGAAAGAGATGTCATACAATTGTTTCCTAAAAAAAATATTATACCACTTTTTGAGGGAAGAAAAAGACTAATCTCATAATATCAGGCAATTAAGAGAATCATGAGACTCAGAAAGTCACAAGAGCCTCCAAGGCCTTCTTCCAGGTTATATAAATTCCAAATCTTATGGGGAGAGAAGACCCTGGCTGACCAATCTGCCTTCAAATATATCAGGGAATTCTTCACATCCCCATACTAGGGTTGGTATTTTGGTACTTCAGCCACATTAATTCTCTCATGATCCTGCAAGTACTTCCAAAATTCCCATTGGTTCACTGATGATAAGTCAAAACAGAAACAAATAAACTTAGCTCTGCTTTAAAGTCTGTGGTTACTAGAGACAAATATAGATAGATAGACAGACAGACACACACACACACATACACACTTCACTATTACTGTAAAGATAAGCTCAAGCTTAGGTTATTGGTGATTTCTTTCAAATGTGTAAAGAAAATATATACCATTAATAACTAAACATGTAAAAAAGATGCTTTAAAACAATCATTTCTTACTTACTTTAAGATCTTATGACAACAATCCCTGGTTGATTGTGACAGGTTCAGTTTTGGATATTAAATAACTCATGCAGGCATTGTTTCTGCTTCATGAGGTCTCTCCATCTCAGACAGGCAAATCTGAGCATATTTACTTGCCAACTAGTAATACTCTACAAGAAGGAAAAAAAAAGTTTACAAGGTTCCCTGGTATGGGAGCTTGGAAATGGCACATCGTTTACTTGAATTGTTGGCGAAAAGAAGTCATGTGTATCCTTGCAATAGAAGGAGTTATGAAACTATTTTACCCATGATAAACTAAGAGTGTGGTTATTCACAGCTATCTACATTCAATCTGCATTTAATTGTAAATAAGCACAGGATTTTTCACCATTAACTGAGGGTTTATTTTTCATTTCTAAAATTTGTTAAATAACCTCTGTATAGATGTTACTTATCAGACATGCATTGGCAATATTTTTTCTTAATCTGCCTTGTTGTTTATTTCCATAATTCTTTGTTTCCATAAGTAGAATTTTTTTTCTTTTGACAAACCATGTTTATCTACTATTTCTTTTGTGGTTAGCTTAATGATTCTTATCTAAAACATCTCTGTGTAGCTCAAGATTGCAAGGATTATGTTTGTATATTCTTCAACATATTATCTTTATATTTAGCTTTGTAATATGGATCAAATTGCTTATTTGCTCTCATCTCTGTCCATCCTCCATCTTGACTATCTTGTTCCCTCAAGTTCTCCTCCCCCTTCCCCTTCCACCATCCCTTCACCCCCACCAACATTCTCCCAATTTTGCCAGGTTAACTTTTCTAGTTCCCCTTTCTAGGTGGATTTATGTACAATTTCCTTTGGGTTCACTTTGTTACTTAGCTTCTCTAGTATCACGGACTATAGGCTACATATCCTTTGCTTTACAGCTAGTATCCACTTATGAGTGAGTATACCATGTTCGTTTTTCTGGGTCTGGGTTACCTCACTCAGAACTCCAACTTGAACTTTTGATCATTTATATCATCCTCCTTGTACCTGGAATTCCAGTCTTGTACCACCAAGCTGGGTTGTGTTCCTTACTTCTGACTATTTTACCACTTCCTGTTGGGAACACTTTCGAAATGAACTGCTTTGAATCTGTTAGAAGAAAAAAAAAATCAGTCAACTATGTGTGTGTGTGTATGTGAATGTGCGTGCGCACGCATGCACACAAGCATGTGTTTCTAGTTATACCTACAGTCCTTATCATACAGCCTTGATTTAATGATCTCTTGAATTCAGAGAGCATACTTACTACTTTTAAATTTTTTTAAGACAGTTTCAGCTTGTATGCCATTTAAGTTCCTGTCTGTAATTTAGAAATCTTTTTTGTGGGGAGGTTTTATTTGGCTTATACTTCCACATTCCTATTCATCACTCTACGAAGCCAGGGCAGGAACTCAAACAGGGCAGGAAAATGGAGGGAGGAGTTGATGCAGAGGACATGGAGGGGAGCTGCTTACTGATTTGCTCCTCATGCATTGAAACTGTCTGGTCCTGGGCTTTTTTGGTAGGGAGGTTTTTGATAACAGTTTCCAATTCTTCGCGACTAACAGGTCTCTTTAGATTGTTCACCTGGTCCTGTTTCAACTTTGGTATATGGTATTTATCTAAAAAAGTGTCCATTTTTTTTACATTTTCCAGTTTTGTGGCATACAGGCTTTCGTAGTAAGATCTAATGATTCTCTGAATTTTCTGTGTCTGTGGTTATGTCCCCCTTTTCATTTCTGATCTTATTAATTTGCATATTCTCTCTCTGTCGTCTGATTAGTTTGGATAGGGGTTTATCATTTAACAAATAAAAAATATATTTGTAACAGGCTGACATGAATGGTGTGCTAGTCACCTGAGTACAAGGTGATATCCAATCCTGGCTATTGCCAAGAGCCAGGTCTTGATTTCAGGCCTGGAAGCAGCTTAGGGTGCTTGTGTTGATGTCTGTGGCTCCTGTCACCACTGAGGGCTGTGCAGAAGCCATTAGTTTGGGCCCCCACCTGAGGTCATGTTGGTAACTGAGGACTATGCTGCCACTGTGGCCACGGCTGTCTGAGTGACCTGCACTGCCACCTGGGGCCATGGGGGACATCTGGGCCAGGCTGCTTCTGAGGACCATGTCTGAGTCCATGGTCCTACCACAGGTAAGTCTGTATTGATGTTTGTGCCTCGTGTTGCAGATGCCCAGGTCTGCTACCTGTGCCCTTAGGGTTGCCAAGAGCCCTGCTGGTCCGAATGGCCTGTGTTGTCACCAGGGCCATGGTGTAGTCCAGTCTAGGATTGCTGCTGCTGATTGCCATGTCTGGGCCAATAGCGTCTACAGCAACCAGAGTCTGGTCTTTGTTGCACTGGGAACTGTGCAGATGACCTGAGTCAGCTCAGCCACCTGGGATTATCATGTGTTGGGGACCAAGCCACATCCTAACACACTGTAGCACAAGTTCTGATAAATCTTAACAATAAAATCCCAGAGTCAGATATTGGGGAAAATGCTGAGAGATAAGAGACAAAGGAGCAAAACCACAACCACCTTGCCCAGCTGAAAAGAGAATGAGTTAATGTTTCTTTTCTTCCTATCGCTTCCTCTCTCTTCCCATCCAGATTGCTTCCTGTCTGTCTGGACAGACCTACAGACCACTGTGGTTAGCTCTATACTCTGATCTTCAGGCAAACTTTATGTGTACAAGCAAGGTATCACTGCATTTCGCCTTTTTTGTTTAAAAAAATTAAACAGGAAGGTTAAACTAATATAAGAGAAACTATATTCAATAAGTTTAATAACTATATACATTATATACAGAAAATAAATACATCAACAATGTCTAGTCCATTAACAATATATGGACAGGGAAAATACTCCATATCTATCCTATCTTGATGAGTCCAAAAGTTGTATTTAATTCACTTTCTATTCTAACATGCATTACCAAAACTATCTTTTTATGTTTCTCAAACTTAGACACTTCACATTTCTTTAGTGAATTTCTTCTCTTGTGGGATGAATTGAGCATATAGGAGACTGGAGTGGCCAAGTTAGCACAAAAACAGTGACAGTTAGAAAAAGACGCAGTTGGTGCCAAAAGTGTAAGAGCTACACCAAAAACGTGACAGATTCACCAAAAGCCTAACAAGTTAGAAAAGGGCATGAAATTCAAAAACAGTGACTTTGCAAAGACCATGAAGAATACTCCCAGACAAGATGGCACTGAAGGGGAGCAAGGAGGACATCTGATTTATTTACAAGAAGATGATTGTGGTTAGAAATGGGGTAAGATGAGGTAAATGCCTGATGCCCTCATGATCCCCATTAGAAGCTATGAGAGCCGAGCCCCGTGGATAGGTGACTGACTGCTGATGTGATTGGTAATTTCCCTTCCTCTTCTCCTGGAATTTGTTTTTTTTTTTTTTCCTTATAAGTTGCATGCTATAAGGAAATAAACTAGTTCCTGCTTAACTCGACTGCCCGCTGCTTCTGATTGTCTCAGGAACCCCGGAGGCGGTGGTACACTTCCCCTCTTCAGCCAGGGCCAGTCTTGGGTGAATGACAGAATTCTTCAGTGGGGTCTGCAGAGGGACCACACATTTTCTCAATCTGGCAACAAGGAAAACTATAACTATAAAGTTTTCAACTCCATCAGAGACTTAAGAAGGAAATAATATTATCTGAGTAACCAGGAAGTGCAAACAAGTGACTTCCAAAAAATGTGGGAAATGATAGAAACAGCTGCCTGCAAGGGCAGTTACCCAAGGCTCCTCTGCAATGGTGGGGCATCCATCTTCAGTCTATAGGTCTAGCATATCTGGCAGACTTTTCTGTGAAGCAGGATATTCTGACGTGCTGTTTACTTTGTATTGTCAAAGTTCTGAGTCCAATTTGTATAGCATACAATCAACAATCAAGGCAAGAACACTTTCTTACCTAGTGACTATCCTTTACTACAAAGAAAGTAAAATCCATGTGGAGTTTCTTTGATGCCCATCATCTTCTCTGAAGTAGATTGGAGCTGCCAGAAGCAGATATGTCTCAATGCCATAGAAAAAAAGAAAAGAGCCTAAGTTATTAAAACATCTTAAATGTCATATTCTGTAGATATCTGAAGCATTTGAGGATGAGCCGTCTATTTAAAATCTATCATTGACCTAGAAAACATACCTAATATGGCTTCATGTTCGAATGTAATAGGTGACTAATTGCTAACCACCATTTCTTTATTATATTAAATAGTAGGTAATAATAACTTTCAAGGACTTTGGATTAACAGAGAATTTTCAGCAGAGAAATCTCAGATGGCCAAAAGACACTGAAGGAACTGCTCAACATCCTTAACCATCAGGGAAATACAAATCAAAGCAACTCTGAGATATCATCTTACAACTGTCGGAATGGCTAAGAACAAAACAATAGTGAAAGCTTATGCTGTAGAGGATGGTGAGTAAGGGGGGGCTTACTTTCCTCCATTGCTGGTGTAAGTACAAACTTATGCAGCCACTTTGGAAATCAGTATGGCTGTTTCTCAGAAATTTGGGAATAGGTCTACCTCAAGACCCAGCAATACCAGTCTTGGTCATTTACTCAAAGTATGCACACTCATACTATAAGGACATTTGCTCAGCTATGTCCATAGCAGCATTATTCTTAATAGCCAGAACCTAGAAAATCCTAGATGCCCCTCAATGAAAAAGTGGATAAAGAAAATGTGGTACATTTACACAATGGAGTACTACTCAGTGGGAAGACAAACACATATTGAAATTTGCAGGCAAATAGATGGAACTAGAAAAAAGCCATCCTAAGTGAGGTAATCTAGATGCAGAAAGATAAATACAGAATATCCTCACTCATATGTGGTTATTAGACATAAAGGAAAGGATAACCAGCCTATAGTCCACAACCCCAGAGAAGACAGGAAACAAGGAAAACCCTAAGAGGGACATTCATTAATCCCTTTGGGGAGGGAAAGTATACAAGATCTCCTTAGTATATTGGCATTGTGTGGGGGAGGAGGGGGAGGGCAATAGGTGAGTGGGGGGGTAGAAGAGGAGCAGGAACAAGAACTTGAGGGATTGAGAAGGTCTAGTTCGATGAAGGACAGAGAGAGGGAGTAAGGAAGGAAAGAGATACCTTGAAAGAAAGAACCATTATGAACTTAGCGAGAAACTAGGCACTAGGAAAATTCCCAGGAATCCACAAAGATGATCCCACCTAGGAATCTAAGCAATAATGAAGAGAGTACCTTAATTGCCCTTCCCCTGTAATCAGATGGATGACTACCTTAATTGTCATCATCCTCCATCCAGTAATTGATGGAAACAGATGCAGAGATCCACAGCTAAGCACTGGGCCAAACTCCTGGAATTCAGTCATAGATAGGGAGGAGCAATATTATGAACAAAAGGACCAAGACCATGATGGGGAAACATACAAAAACAGTTGACTTGAGCAAGTAGGACCTCACTGACTCAGACTGACAGCTAAGAACTGAACATAATAAGAACATAGTAGGCCTTCTGAATGTGTGTGTGACAGTTGTGTGAGTTGAACAGTTTTTGGGGACACTAGCAGTGGGACCAGTGTTTATTCCAAATGCATGAATTTTGAAGACCAATTTCTATGTGAGGATACCTTGCTCTGCCTAGATACAAGGGGAGCGCATTGGTCCTGCTTCAGGTGATGTAATAGACTTTGTTGACAACTGAGACCTCACCCTCTCCGAGGAGTGGATGGGGAGAAGGTAGGGGGAGCAGGAGGACAGCAGAAACAGGGAACTGGAATTGTATGTAAAATAAGATTGTTTTATTTAAAATACCTTTTTCTTAAAGACTTGTGATTATCGCCTCTCTCCCAAAAAAGAAAGAAAAACCTGAATAGGTGTCAATGGTATGATGTACATATTTTATTTTTTTCAAATTCTATAAAATGGAACACATCCATCTGCCATATTTTATACCTCTAGGTTACTTCTTGCAGGTAGTGGTGTTTGGTTGTATAAAGACCATTAGGAAAATTTCCTCATAATTTTCGTGGCTTGCTGCCATGTGATGGAAAAGGCTTTTTTTAAAAAATAACCTTTGCTGTTGGCATGATTTTATTATAAAATCCTGAGGCCACGAACACATTTCCATTCAATAATTGACTATTTTCTGTATTACCTGGTGCTAGAGGACCTAGAAGACGTGAATGGAATAGGATTGTGTTATGTAAATGGAATTATTCCTATTCCTGATTATTTCTTATAACTCAATAAATAATAAAGCTTTGTTTATACAAACAAGATATCACTACAACACAATTTTGCTTTTCAATATCTTGAAATTCCTATTTTGGCTTGCTAATTTTTTTATTTTTCACTCATTATTTATTTACAAATACACATTCTTGCTAAGCCCAACAGTAGTTTCAGTCTTTATTGTAAACTTTGTGTTTAAAAGTAGGAATATTCCTTCCTTTTCTACTAAGGGCAATCCGAATTGACTCAAAATCATAAGAACAAAATTTAGTGTGAAGACGATAGCTAGTTTTAATTACAAAATCCTAACTATTGCTTCTACACTTGGTTAGACTGGCCCATGAATTTGGTTTAAGAAGAGCAGTACCTTGGATAAGATGCCTCTGGTAAGTGTTATGCATTACAGGGAAGACCTGAAAGGTCCCATTCCTTATTACTCTTGAGTCTTTAGGGTTCATTAATTCTTCATGATGGCGCATATGACAGAAGATCA
Organism: Alexandromys fortis; assembly: GCF_014885135.2. Lineage (NCBI taxonomy): Eukaryota > Metazoa > Chordata > Mammalia > Rodentia > Cricetidae > Alexandromys > Alexandromys fortis. Next base: position 5,283,731 of record NW_026067933.1, read on the forward strand.
GTAAATCTTCAAGAGTCAACCAACTGTCCTATTTTTCTATAAAAATTTGCTTTGTCAGAATGATGCTTTATATTATTCCTTACTAGTGTGTGTGTGTGTGTGTGTGTGTGTGTGTGTGTGTGTGTGAGAGAGAGAGAGAGAGAGAGAGAGAGAGAGAGAGAGAGAGAGAGAGAACCAAAATCAGGGTGGAAACCTGCTATGGTGGATTAAAACTACCACATCTATGGGCAGAATGATCTATATGACTACTGTGTGTATTGCTGATTTCCTTAAATATGGTAGTTTAGTCAGACATTGCAGTTGGTCACTAATGTCTAGTAATGGCTTCAAGTTCAGCCTTGATGAGAATTCTATGTTAGTGTGAGTTTAAATTATTATGGTACCATGGGTATTATAGACATTTAATATTGAATATGGTTGTACTTGAAACAAGGGCTAATCATTGTAAAATAGCTAATATGTGTTATTGAAAATTCTTATTCAGAAGGTGATTTGGTGTATTTAACACCAGGAATACATTTATTGCCATGTAGTTTCTGCCTATGGAGATATAATAATAGATAATATATTTTAATGATATCCCTTCCATCTGAACATCTGGTCAATTTCTTAATTATGTATATTCAGGATTCTCTTTTTTCTGGGCTCACTGGATTGAAAAATATATGGTTCTGAATAATCATGGGCATAATTTTTCAATTTTGCCTGTCTTTGAATAAAGGGAAATTATTGCATTACCTCAAAGTCAGAATCTCTATACATATCATTATCCATTTGTCGATGAAACCTTAAAATTTTCTTAAAAGTTTCTGCAAATAGGCAGCAACAAAGAAGTATTACACAATGAAGAAATATAGAAATATAGAAAATAACAGGAATAAGAAAACAGTGTAACTATGTGCACATGCAGCTCATTTTTTTTTCAAAAGTTGTTTTGAACTTGAAGCCAGTCTTACAGTTTCACCTTCTTAGAAGGGATATGCGATAGTTTGAGAAATGTCCCCCACAGATTTTTAATTGAACACCTCCCTCTAATTGGTGGTACTGTTTGAGGACCTTATAGAAATTTTAGGACATGACACCTTGCTGGAGGAAGTGTGTCAACTGGGGTTGGCTTCCCAGTTTGATCTCTCTGCGTCACGTATGTGGATAAAAATGTGATCAACATCAGCCAGTTTTCTGCCCAAGCAGCCCTCTGCCTTGCCTTCCTAACCAGCATGGACGCTCCTGGAAATGCAAGCAAAATAAACACATTCTATAATTTATATTTAGTCATGATGTTTTATCACAGTAACAAAGAGAAATTAGTACGCCATCCAAGGTATGCTCTTAGTATTGTGAGTTTATACACCAGATTTCCAGGTGATGAGTGCCATGCCTCACAAAGAGTACTCGCCCCTGTCCTAGCAATGAGCCTATGAAGATGCAAAGGTAAGTTACTGACTATCAATTGATGATGTGGTTTATATTCCAAATATCTTCTGTGTTTGAATACTTGTTCCCCAGACAGTATTACTGTTTGAAAAAAACTGTGGAACCTTTGAGAGGCAGAACTTAGCTGAATGGAAGAAGTTTTTCTTGTGGGATTTGGCCTTGAGATTTGCTCAAGGATGTTTGAGGTTATTTTTACTGAAACATTGGAAGCTTCTCAGTGGTTATACCACTGATGAAAGCGGCAGCTTAGCCAAATTCTCTGAATTGCCAGTTTCCCTCAGGAAAAGATAATATCTGACACAAATACGGAGTCTGCTTGATCACATTATCAAAGCTAGAGGACCAGCTATCATTCAAATTATAGGGGAGAATGCTATTTTTATATTGCTTCCTCTCTTAAGTATAAGCAAAACATCAAATTAAAATAGAATGGAATAATATCATGCTATAATTTCTCACTAATATTTCTATTTTGAACAGCAGTGGGTAAGCCAAAACTTGTATTTGCCTCATCATACAAATATATCCATGTCTCTAGAATTGCTGAATGCAGTCAAGAACAGGAAAACGATCATAAGAAGGATTAACTAACTTGTGTGTGCGCCATATTATATCCAAAATTCATTTTATGAATGATGCTACACTCACGTTTGCTTACAGGTTGAATAAGAAGCTTATGGTTGCTTCTTCAGTTGCAAAACCCTACCTCTGTATATTGAAACCATTCAGCTGCATTTTTAAAGGAAGTTCAGCTGAGGAAATAAAAAGCATTTAAATTGTAATATTGAAAATTCTAGAAATTTATTACATAGGATCTTTAAATAGGAGATGAAATATCTACAAATCTGTAGCAAAACTAGTTTATTGCAATTGTTGCTACCAAATCTTTTTGGATAAACACAGGAAGTATATAGCTTTCTATAAAAACACATTCAACCACAAACAAAGCTAAAACAGTATAAGATTTGCCTGTACACACACTGATAACTCTGAAGGGTACATTCTGTGATACCAAGAGCACATAAGTGAAATATTCCAGCTTGACCTATCTCACCTTGCAAACTGCCTCTAGGCCTCCTTATCTTCCAAACTAAGTGGTAAGACAACTTGCAGGGAGCTCACAAACATGGTGTTTAGGCTCCATACTACAATATAGGGCAGAACGGGGAATAGGAAATAGGGCATCTGTGCACCAATTGGTTGGAGACAGGAAAATTATACTGTGTTCCTAGTTATCCATTATGCGGTAACAGCATAAACCCTCAAACCTAAGCACATTAAAATTGCTGCAGTATACATTTGAATCATGAATGGGCACACTCTGTAGAGCTCTGCTATACTTAGCGTCAGCTGGAGGGATCTGAAATCATCTGACACTTTGTTTCCTCACTTGTCTGGTGCTTGATGCTGGTTATCAACTGGGACCTCAGCTGAGACTGTGCCCGGAACAGCTCTATCTGCCCTGTCCATGCCACTACTTGGCATTCACTTGTATGGCCTAGTTCCAAGGATGAATATTCCATGAGGATCAGGTTGCAAGCCGTGACAGCTGGAATAGCCAGTGCTGTCTGGATTTCAATTGGAAAATCCTATAGGACCACACATACAGGTGAAGAAATGTCAAAATAATTTTATAGTAAGGACGTGGGAGATAAAATGTATTAGTCTGGATTGTTCCAGAGGTGTGCTTGACATACCAAGAAATCTATTAAATTCCATGTCTTTAGTTCAGGCCACTGATTCAGTCCATGTACTAGCCAGTGAGAAATACCAAAATTTTATGCTATACATCTCTTTAAATATAGAATCTCTAGTATAAACTGATGACTTCAGTCTCATAGCCTGTAGTTTAAGAATGTATCTCCATATAGCATGCAGATTGTTCTTGGTATAAGTTATCAAAATCTTGAAATTGAGTGTCTATTTTTTAGTTAATATGGTTCTTTAGGAATACAGTAAGTTCTAAATTTAGAGGTCTTGAAATCTTTGGAATAAAGTCACTAAGACTTTTTCTTGGGCTGTGCTTACTGTACTACAATAAAGCACTTGCATAGCATGCATGAGATACTGGGCTTAGCAGCACCCACGTGTGAATTTGTTTGTGTGTGTGTGTGTGTGTGTGTGTGCGTGCGTGTGCACTCGTGTATGTGCACACACACATTTGCCTCTTTGTCATTGAGGTTTTTATGTAGTGTTTTTATCTATGTTCTGTTTCTAAGGGAAGCTGTGATTCCTCTATCACCTCCTTTTTCCCCCATTTATTCTTCTCTTTTAGTTTATAACTTAAGGTTGCCTGAAGTCCAGAGAGTAAAACAGCCACACTGACCAGTCTTACAGACCAGGCAGTGGTGATACACACCTTTAATCCCAGTAGCCACACTAGTTTACCATAGAAACCAGGCGGTAGCGGTACATGCCATTAGTCGTAGTAGTAGAGAGAAATATAAAATGGGAGGAGACAACTCTCAGCCACAGTCTCATTCTGAGGATTCCTGGGGGCAGTATAGTCATTTCAGACTGAGGCAGAGGTAAGAGCCAGTGGCTGGCTGTTTTGCTTTTCTGTCCTTCAGGTTGAACACCAATAACTTGTCTCTGCGTTTTTATTAATAGCTCTTTATTCTCTCATACATTACATTTTGACCAGTTTCCCCTCCATCTACTCTTCCTAGTGCTTCTCACCACGTCCCTTCTCCCCAAAATCCACTCCTCCCTTTCCTTTCAGAAAAGAGCAGGCTTCCAGGGATATCAAGTGAACACCACATAACAAGTTATAATAAGAGTAGGCACGGACCGTCATTACAAGATTGGGCTGGGCATCCCAGTAAGAAGGAAAGGGTCCCAAGAACAGGCAAAGGAGGCAGAGACACCCCCATTATTAGGAGTCCCATAAAAACACCAAGCTGCAAAACCATAAGGTATGAGCAGAGAGCCTAGTACAGATGCATACAGGCTCCCTGAATGTTGCTTCAGTCTCTGAGAGTCACTATTAGCCTTGCTCTGTTGATTTTAAATGCGTAGCTTCCACTGTTATTCTCTCCTTGCACTGGAGTCTGATCAGAAATGTGGATTCGGCTGATAAATTTTTGTAAACACAGACTTAAATCTTATAGTAGTAATTGATAAATTATAGTAGTAGAAGCTCCTTTTACTTCAAGTTTAAGTTATTTTCTTTAAAATTTCCAGGATGTTTAAAAAGAACTCACCAATACATTTTGAATAAATTGTTATATATATTTTTTATAGTTTATACATCCAAGACATATCAAGTTGCAAAAACTGGAGAAAAAATAATGTTATTGTGTAGTGAGCTGCGTGATGTCACACCTGATGGAAATGTATAATCAGCTCCTAATTATGCCTAAGACCTGACCTATGCTATGATCACGCAATGATTATCAGCTGCCTGCATATGCGTGAACCTATGGGCAGTGCCCACCTGGCAGTTCGGGGTTGGCAGTTCGGGGCTGGGAGAGAGGAAGGAAGGGAGGGAGAGGAAAAAGAGAGGAGGGAGATGAGAGGGGGAAGAGAGGAAAAGGAGAGAGGGAAGGAGGGAGAGAAAAAAGATAGAGAGGAGAGAGGTCAGAGAGAGGAGAGAGAGAGGTTTGCCCAGAGAACGGGGAAGAAAATGAAAGAATTGTAAAAGGTCTGGAATAAACTGCAGTGAGAAGAGCTCCGGTGGTTGCGTCATTCCTTGCTGGTCGAGGGTGGATGCTACATTATTGTTATTAGTTTACTGAGAGGTAAGTACTGTGGGTACTATTAAAAAATGGAACTAAGGAATCTAGTGGAAGTTCAGGTATATAGATAAAGGTATAACTTGTTACAGTAGAAATGGACATTCTTTGATAGTGGGTTGTTATGAAATTGCCTGTGGGTCCCAAGCAGTGGGGGCTGGGCAGCAGGTTTTGAGAACCACCAGCCCCGGGCAGGGCCCAGCCATGCAGTGGCAGGCTAGTCCTGCAGACAGTGAGTCCCTGCAAAGTGCAAGTTCCCAGTGAAGGTACAAGTTCCTAGCAGCCAGTGGTGAGCGGCAGGTGGGCAGGCGAGTGAATGGGAGGCACAAGGACAGACACATTGTACAGAATAGAATTGGATATTTATTCATTGAGTTATGGGATGGAAAGGAAAAACGGAGAAGGGGTAAAGAGAGGAGAGAGAGAGAAAGGGAAGAGAGAGAAGAGGAAGAGGGAGAGAGACAAAGGGAGGGGGCTAAAAGGGAACAGAGAGAGTCAAGATGGTGACAGATGGAGGGGCTACAGGGAGTGGGCGTGGCTTGTCTCTTAAAGTGACAAACAATCATAACATGGGTAACCAGAGTCATTCAAGTAACAACAGATGAGGCATGAGGAAAAGAGTTCAATTATAAGACTAGTGCTGCTAATAATTTATCCTATTACTTATTCATCCTCTATGGAAGACAAAAAGGGTTTCACTATAATCTCATTGTGATATCTTACTCTCTAAAACTTATGATTTTGTAAGTTATATTTTCACCTGGATAGCACTTACAGCATTTTTCCTTTCAGCTTAAAAATTCCTCTTGTTTTATGATCAGAGTTTTATGTTGATGTAATTTCACATGCTCTCAAACCTTGCATATGTCTTTTCTGTTTCTAAATTTTGTATCTTAACTGCCTATTGGTTTGCAAAATTTCAGTCTGTAGATTTCTTCTCACCAAAGTGTGATATGTTATTTTTTTCTAAGTTATCTGGCATTGGAGAGCATCTTCAGTTTGTTTCATTAGCAGACTAAGAATTAAGTTGTGTATAATTTTTTGGGTTGTACAGTTTCACCAGGGCTTTCACATTTTCACCGCCTTCTTCTTGTTTTTGTGCCAGTCTGACTCTGGCTCAATTTTTCCCTTTGCTGGTCAATCTTTTCCACTTACATAAATGACACATAGTTTAAGATATTTGACTCTTCAAATGCCTAGTATGGCCAGGGCTTGTGCCAAATCATGGGCTTCCACTTGGTGTTCCTGGCCACCAATTCTCCAGGAAGGGATAGAAGCAAAGCAAAGGAAAAACTCAACATTGATTTCTATCTTTTAATATAGTTTGGCATAGTAGGAATATTTTGATTTACTGATGCATTTTGTTTCATGGAAATTTGCTGTGTCATTTCTCTAAATCATTTTCCAGGTTGGGCTGAGTCATGCTGTTTAGTAGCCTTTAGACAGATAACTGTTACTGTTCTCTTTGTCCCTATTATCTCATTCTTATCACTTTAATCTCCTTTTCCCTTTGCCAGCCTTTGAGTCAGAACACAGAGAGCACCAGTCCCTATCTTCCTTGTTTCTGTTTTATCTTATTAAGTAATCTTTTGTATCACCCTAGTTTGTAAGGCTGCTCTGCAATCTCCTTCTCTGACATGATTTAAAACAAAACAAAAGCAAAAGAAAAAAAAAACTTATGTGTGTTTATGTTTGCTCATGGAACATTTAATAGCACATTAATCTTATGAATGTTTAAATTATTGGAGATTTCCTTTTTTACTTACTGGGGTTTCATAAGTTTTTCTTCATTAATGCTTCATTTTTAATTTGATGTAAAGAAAATTCTCAGCAAAACATTTTAAGTTACTCGTTGAAGAGAATTAGTATGTAAACAGACACTAGACTTTTTCTCCACATTTGAGTATAATTCTTCATTTCTCTTATCTGTGCTTAAGAGATAAAAAGTTATAACTTCTAGGAATTGTACCATTCCTTGGCTTTTGTTACTATACTATGTGAAAAATAACTATGTAGTTTTAAAGCACAATTCAACATGTTACAAACTCTGCTGAAGTTAAAGTTTCTTTCTTCCTTCGGTCTTGCTTCATTTTCAAATGTTAAAGCGATCTTGTGGGCATGATTTAGACATTGTAGTCATGATTTCACAGTAGGAGTGGATGCTTGTACTGGATGGGAGTTATTCTAGTCCTAACATTGACCTCTCATAGTTTAAGGAGTTCGAAAAGTCCTACCATTCTCTGCTTAATTACTGGTTACCAATTAATTGTGGGAGAGGCTCAGTTATTATTTTCTGTTGTCTATCCACGATTGAGTCCGTCAGGCTCTAACGCATAATCACATAAAAAGCCCTCTTAAATGCAGTGGATCATAAAAAAATCCAAAAACATGAATGTGAAAAAGTCATTAAGGAATGGAATTGGTGTAGACAGATAGTACACAAGAGAGAGTTGGGACTGAGAGCAATTAGATTGTAGCAATATATGCTTACATGATATTGATAAACAACAATTTAAAAATTACAAACAATCAAGGTGGAGACAATAGTTAAAATGAGTGTCATGTAGATAGTGATATGTTTAGGAAGAGTTATAATTATTGGTGAGTCGGCTATGGCCAGCCTGCTGCTCTTAGGAGAAGAGAATTGGAAGAAAGGATGCTGGCAAGACAATAGAGATATGCTCCATAACTTCCTTTCCTGTGCCTCTGACTCTACTCTTCAGAATTTCCTGCTAGTAGTTGCCATGAGTTATTTTATTTTATTATTTTATTTTAATTATTTTATTTTGAGGTAATATTTCTTTGCATATATCTCCTTTTACGGGGACAGTGAAACAGAAACACTACTTATCTGGGATATTTTAGTCTCCTTGAAATGTCCTTTCTCAAGGGGTCACATTTTGGTGTACATTTAGTGTTTTATTTTCAGAATTTAGCTTTTGTGTTGACTTTTCCCTAAAGTACAATGATTCTTGGTATTTTATACATGCCTAATTTTAAGCTGACTTATATTTTAATTCGTTTGTTTTGATCTTTTGATGATTTTCTTTTGTTCCTGTAACCCCACATATGTGTTAAAATTTTTGTTAGTGTCAATTCAACACTTTTCTGTTTAGGAAAGAGGTTGTTTTTGCATCTCTTGATGACTTTAAGAAACTCTAAGAGTCATAATTTGCAATATTTATTATGCACATTTAATTGTATGTATCTGTGTATAGTTAGTTATCTTGAGTATTTCCAACCTGTATATATTAAAGTTAAAATTGAAACTAAGTCACTTTGCCATGGAAATTTAAAATTTCTGATTACTGATTTATTAAAAATCCAGTTACGCCCAGGCCCTGAAAAGGCAAAGTAAATTTTCTACCTCTATTTAGAAAAGCAAAACCAAACTTACCAGTATAAGACAATGGAGAGCTCAGAACTGAGACACCATTTGTTTAGGAATCCCAAATGGGAGTATTTAATATAACTGTTTCTTCATGTTAGACTCATACTTTACCTCATTTTAAATTCTTTTGATTTCTTACTTTCAATTTCTCTGGGATTGTACCATGAATTCATTTCACCTTGATTGGAGTTTCTTCCTTGATTTGAGATTTACATTGTGCATTCTGATGTATCTTTACAATTTGCTTGGAGGGAGATAAGAGGTACTAATATTCAAATTAGATTCCTTTCATTCTTTGTGGGGCAAGGCTACCATAACTCTGAAATTCAAACAACAATACTAGTGAAAAAGAATGGACTTTGGGAAGCAGATACTCAGATTTGACCTTCCATAAGGTTCTTATATTATTTGTTGAATTAGGAGCTGCGGGGCTGCATCCCTGGCACCCAGCCGCCCACATGGCTTATGCCCCAAAATAATTACTGTATTCTTTTAAACACTGCCTGGCCCAGCTAGTTTCAGCTTCTTATTGGCTAGCTCTTACATATTGTTCTAACCCATTTCTAATTTCTGTGTAGCCCAAGAGGTGGCTTACCAGAGAAGATCCTCAACTAAGCTTCTTTCTCCCAGCATTCTGTTCTGTTTACTCCACCCACCTATGTTCTAACCAATAAAATGGGCCAAGGCAGTTCTTTATTATAATTAACCAATGTCCTTCCTTCATCAATTATTTGAAAATCAAAAAAAAAAAAAACCTATTACTAAGTATGGCTGCTCATATCTGTAACCTTAATACTTGACAGGCAGAATTGGGAAGGTTTTCCATGAGGTTGAAAACAAACTGGTCTATACATTGTGCACCAGAATAGTCTGGGATACATAATAAAACTTTATTTTTTTAAAAAAGAATGTAAAATAAACTGAAAGATATACTAGAATAAGCAAAAGTTTCATGATCCACAAGTCATTCACAAGTCATTATTCAGAAAAAAAAAGAATAAAAATAATTAAATGAATAGTATATGCAACAATTAGACTATATATTGTAATATGATAAATTAAAGCTATCCATATTGGTAAATAACTTAAGGCTTAAATACATGAATTTAGCTGTTGAAATAGGAGCGGCGGGGCTGCGTCCCCGGCACCCGGCCGCCCGCATGGCTAGCTTATGCCCGAAATAATTACACGGAAACTGTATTCTTTCAAACACTGCCTGGCCCGGCTAGTTCCAGTTTCTTATTGGCTAGCTCTTACATATTGTTCTAACCCATTTCTAATATTCTGAGTAGCCCACGAGCTGGATTACCAGGGAAGATCTTAACCTGCATCTGTCTGGAGTGGGAGCATCATGGCGACTCTCAACTAAGCTTCTTTTTCCCAGAATTCTCTTCTGTCTACTCCGCCTACCTAATTTTCTGTCCTATGAGGGCCGAGGCAGTTTCTTTATTAATAAGAAATCACTCCCACATCATTTAGCCAATGGGAAAAAGATTGTCAGAATAAATACAAATAAGAGAGTCATTTGTTTACCGTTTACAAATGTTATACTGTAAATGACAATATAGATTTACTGAAGGACAAATATTATACCATGCAAACATTTATAGTACAATAATATAAAATTATCAGTTTTAGTATTGAAAATGTTAGAAATGAACAAAGACCTTTTATATAGATAAAATGCCGCTTACAATAGGAGTATATCAATACTAAATTTGTGAGGAGACACTTTGTTTCAAAGTAGAAAGTGTCAAAATATAAAGACATAAAAAGAGAAGCAAAATTTTATAATCACAGCTGAGAATTAACGTAAATATTGGCAGCTGTTAAAAGCAAAGCAGATATAAGACCATAAAGAATATGCAAAGAATGAACACTACAATGTTCACTGGTTTTACAGGGAATACTGCAGAAAGAAAACCAGAAACACACTATTTAGGATTGAAGGCAGGGCATAACCCAAATGAACTACAAACTAAATACTTGATACAAACACAATGGAAGTATAAATAATAGCAAAGGTATCTTCTGATCAAGTGGAATTATTCTGGAAATCTTCAACAGAATAATTGAAAAATCTTCAAATGTCTTAAAATAACCCATGGTTCAAAAAAAATCACAGCAAGCCGATAAAATTATTTAACTGAAGAAAATAATTCAACTAAAGAAGAGCAAACAGGGATATGAGGAACTTTAAATATAAACACTAGGAAGGTTGATGAGATGGTAAGCTCTTCATTGAGCTATAAGTCAAATCACATTTCATGTTTGAGAATTTCTTTCTACTTTCAGTGTGGTCAGTTTTTACTATCCTTATCTATTGTCACATTGGTTCTGAATGTCTTAGAAAGGAAAGTTACATACAAACAAAAAGTGAAACAGCCACCATCATGATTAGGGCATAGTAGCTTGACAAGCACAGAAAAAATAGCTTATCTAGTCAATGCTGCTTATTTTTCATGTGTCAGCACAAAATTCAACCCTGAAGATTTCTTAATTTCTCTTGCTCTGATTCTTAAAGTTACACTTACCACATTTCAGATAAATTGGAAAAGCTTGGGAGGTGGGAATTGTGAAGAACTGATTTATAAAATTAAGTAGATATGACATTTGTGTGTGATATGTCAGGTTGGTTTATTAAATAAAGCATAAATAATAACTAGAACAAATTTAAAGATTAAATATGGTTTTATAAAGTCAGCTATTAGAGACAAGTGAAATAATGTTAGTGATACTTGGATTGGAAACCTATAAAAAGATTAATAGCAAAGGTATTTAACAGTTTTTTTTAAAAAGTTAAAACAGCTTCTCTTAAATGATAGAAAATTGTCATAATAATTGGGCACCTTAAGAAAACCACATGCACATACAAAGACACAGACACACACATAGAAGCAAACACACATGTGTACAACATTTATCAAAATGCCAAGAAGAATTTAGGGTTGGAAGAAATGTAGGCAGGATATTGTCTGCTGCGTTGGTGCACTAAACATGGACTTAGGACTCCATTTCTCTCAATGTTTTTGTTCTTTCTGTTCTGCTATCAACTTGTTTAATTTCTAAAATTTATGTTTCCTTGGTTTTTAAAGCAGTCTGAATTTTCTGAAAGTTATATTTTTTTAAAAAACTGCTAATGATAGATAATAAAACATACCTCTCAGGCCATTCTCCATGTTATAACTTTTTTTTTTGGCTTCCTGTCATGCTACTAAACACCCTCTATTTGGATACTTCATATTGCTGTGTATAACATTTATTTTCTCCTTAGAATTCCTCTTCAGTCCACAGTGACTCTTAGTTTGTGTTCATATAAAAACAGCATTCTTTCACATGCCAGGGTGAAGGTTATGCTACAGCGATAATGGAAAGAAATCTTTTAAATTTCATGACACACAATACTAAACAAAGTTCACACTTCTACTATTTTGTCCCTCAGCTCATGGAGGTGTCTCTTAAAGTGGCTTTAGCATTCTTTGAGGAGTTCTGCTTTCTCAGAACTGTCTTAAATTAAGTGTGACTCCCACTCTCCCTGACACACACTCTTCCTCTCATTTGTTAATCTTGGAATAGGATGAACTCAACTAGGGCCGTGGTGCTGTCCTTTGCCTGGTCTTTCCTTGTGCTTCAGATACAATCAGTTACACAATGGCTTTCCCTTATGTATATTTTCTTCTGAACTCACAAAATCACACTAACTCTTGACAATGATAAAATATATCCATATCCATGGATAAACTATATTTTGCATATTTTGAGTTTTTACTTCTAATGTACTCATCTACTCAGTGATTCTCTTTGTATGTAGTTTAATCACAAATCTCTTTTGGAATTAGGCAGAATGTAAATAAATTAAATAACATAAACTAATTCAACAGAGAGAACTGGCCTGACAGGCAACCTACGATGTCCTTGGGAACAAGCATTTCCTGTAAATTACATTTGGAGAACTATTAATCTTGTTCAGTGCATGTCTGTGATGTTCTATGCCTTTTTATACCTGTAGCCTCAGTGACATAATATACTTCAGTTCAACATTACTCTGAACACTAAGGCATTAATACATTTACCGTCGGAAGCTCTTTTATTTCATGCTTCACAAGCTCAATGGGTTTGACCTTTTAAACAGTATTAATAAATGTCATAACTGTCTTTGACCTCATCATCTTTAAGTGAGACTTTTAAAAGCACTGCCGAGAGGCATAAGATTAAAAACAATAATTAGAGAAAGCCACTGCACATCCGTTTAGAAAATAAAACAAGTCTGAACAACAGGCTTCAGTTGTATTGTCTGGAGGTTAGGATAGATTGAGCTGTTCCTATGGTTACTGTGGCTGAGAAAGATGGTTGGGGAGTCAGGTAGGCCTCCCTCCTTGAGTTTCTGCATCAGTTATGGCACCCACATGGGGATTATGGAAAAGACAATTGAAAGGTCTTACACATGAACTCTCTGTTTTTTGGTCTGTGTAATTTGGACTGGAACTTCCACTTAATCATTTACTATGCTGTACCACTCTTTGTTAGAAACCTTACATGTATTCAATTCATTGATCAGAGATTTTATATGTTCTTTGAAAAAACTTTATTCAAAGTGCCTGGTGTTATATTGGTGCCAGACAGACCACAAACTTTAACTCTATTTTAGAAGGATTAAGCACTCAAAATGTATATTGGTTCCATCAATCTGTAGTACAACCAGTTCATAAATAACTGTTTTTAAATGTATGTCTTAGTCTGCTTTTGTCAGCTTTATGTATGCCAAATAAACCTTCATTAGATTAAAGCAAAGTTAAAGACAGGAATATTAAGTATATCTGCATTTGAAAAGGAAACATAAAAATAGCAATTTCTGACATTTAAATACTCCAAGCTGTGTTACAGATCAGTCTGAAACTGAGTACAGTAAATTGCATTTTAAGTATGTCTGATTCACTTAATCAGGGAAACTTCGAGAAGCATGTATCTCAGAAAACGTCGCACTCAGGAATGTTTGCTACTGCACAGCTGGCAAAATACCTAAAGTGGATTATTGCCATTAGTAAGTTTTTTTATTTTGAATTTTTAGACAATTAAATACACTTAATATTAATCTGCATTATCACTGCTCCACCACTGTCTACTTCCAAAGATAAAATTCATGAATTAGTGTTTCCTAGATGAACCAGAGCACTTCCAGAATGATGAAAAGTATTCTAGCCCACTGAGTATAAAATTAGATTGCGGAACGACTGTGGCTGGCTCAGATTCTGAGGTCATGATGACTCTTCCTTATGCTAAGCAGATGAAATGTCAGAATAAAATCATAGCCTGGCTTTAGTTATGAATCTTAAATTAGGTGAGATGAAAAACCTTTTGAAGTGTCATGTAGCATGATTTAAGTATACATCTCTTTATTCTTAGTCAGGGTACCGGAAATCTTATTATATACCATGAACATGACATGGTAGCTAAGATGACTTTAAATGAGTTTGTATCCATCCAACAGACCACTGTGGAATCGTCTCAGTGCCCCTGTCCAACAAATGTGCATACGCCACTGAACACATATCTTGTTTTCAGGTCTTTGATAATTAATAGACAGCAAACTTTATAGAGACAACAAGGGAAAATACATCATTTCCTACATGATTACAGTGTTATTTCTTCTTCTTTTTTTATCTCTTCTCTGAAGATTAAAGCAAATCTCATTTGGAGAAATGGTAGACCAAAGGTCAATGAGACATGAGTTTGAAAATTATGAATGAAAAAATTTGAGTTGCAATTTTGAGGATAAAAGAGATAGTTACTGTGTTATCTTCAGATTTTTATACTTGACTGTTCAAAGGATATTTTCCTAAAGGGATGCTGAATATGAAGTGCTCAATTTGTCAATCTCACCATGCTTTGCTTTTGTTTTTCTATAGCGTAATAATCCTATTTTATGGTGAACACTGTCATCATTATATTTTTGCTTTGAATCAATTATGAACTTAATGTGTTCTATTGTGTTGCTAATATTTCATGGATTGGAACCCACTCACAACATATATTGTCATACTTCTGTAATTTGACATAGTTATACTTTTAGTAGTATGCAACATTGATATTCAGTTTTCTCTTTCCTTATAAAACTTTGAGGATTGACATTCTTTACAAAATTAAAAAATTCAGAGCTCAAAGCAGGAATAGAGTTGTTCATATTTCACTGTTTAATTATCTGAAAGAAAATGAAAACCAGAACTCTACAGAACTCCACAGATATTATTTATTGCTATTTCTCATTTGCTTTTGCCATTTTCTTCACCTCTTTGATTTTTTTAAATATTGTAATATTTTATTAACATATAAATACAGGGATGAATATATGTATAAACATAAACACATGATTTTTGTATCACACTAGTATTCTATTGTTCTGAGGAAAACAAGTCACACCAATAGTCTATACTTCAGATAATGCCAGTTTTGAATTAAGAAATTTATATTATCACTCTGTTCTATTTATATTTAATTTGGCATTATGCAGAGATAGGTCAAATCTATTCTTGTCTTAAAATAATTTTATATTAATAGAGTATTAGCCACGATACCCAGCTTCACTTTCACATACCCAATTTTCCAAACTCCTAATTATATCTTCCTAATTAATTTCAACCATTTTCTTCTGTAAGATTTTAAATGTGTTTCATATATTTCTCTCTTGCCAATTAGGTGGATTTATTGCTTCTATCACTTAAAGGAAATTAATTAATGCTTCTATATATCATCCTTTGAAGGTCTTTTTAATAGATAGCTCATTTCTAGTCAAGCAAGATCTAACATGCAATTTTAGGTTTAAGACAGATGATGAGAACCAGATTACAGAATTTTTCAGGACAGAATACTCGGAGGAATATAAAAATAGGATATTTAAAGTCATAAAACTGCTTTAAAATGAGTTAGGCTGTATGTCAGTCATTAAAAGAAACAGAAATTTGAGAATGATGAATTTATAATCCTCAATTTCTAATTTTTTCTTCAGAAAAGTCATCTGTGGCAATCTAACTAGAAATGTGCAGGCAATGGATAAGTTTGCTGCAGTTACAAATAAGGTGCCAATGAGCTGAATGTTTACCTGTCCCATAAAGACACAGCAGAGACATGGCGTCCATATTCCAGGTAGAGGGTCATTACTAGACCCTACGTTCACCATGGCTTTAATATTGGACTTCCAACACTGGCAAGCAAATTCCTTCTGTTTATAGGCCACAGTTTATAGTATTTTAGACTATATAACTTTGGGATAGTCTGTATGCTGTATATAATAGGAAATAAACCATGTACTCCCACGTTGCTTTTAGTCGTGGCATTTACTTCTAGCTATCGTGACTTACGATTTCTGGAAAGTAAGTTTGTATAGCATGATTATGTAAAGTCACCAAACTGAGTTCCCTATAACAAATATTGCCTGAACCACAGCATTCTTCCTGTTAGATCTAGAAAATTTCCCCCAAATATCTTTGTTGATGGTAGTCGCACAGATACATTTTAAAGAAGAAAAACATATTGAGTAAGAAGAATGTGCTTTCATTGTTGATGAAAATATACACGGACACAAACACATTAGAAACTGGGCTGAGTCCTACATACTAAACGCTGTGTTTCTATGTGGTCAAAAAACGAATGACTGTCCATTCCTCCAATTATAAATATACATCCTTCTAAGACTTCCCATAAATGTCAAGGGAAAGGGGCTAGGAGTCAGGTGGTATGAAGGAAGAAAACGGAGTATTGGAATGAGATGTGATCAATGGGGTAAGTGATACGAGAGCATCACAGAGGAGAACAAGAAGGGATAACTCATCCAAAAACTCATGCACCCTTGAAAATGCCATATGAGAAATTATTGTATAAATCTTTCTAAATACATGAACATAGCTATAAAATTATTTTAAAATAGGTTATCTTCTGATGGGGGGTACAATGCTTCCTTTAGACAACCTAAGCTATATATATATAAAAAAAAGCTTAGTTCCAAATATAGATTTCCTCTTTTTAAATTGTTAATTGATGGATCCCATGTTTTCTCCCTTCCTCCCCCCAAAAAACATTAAAAGCTATTGGCATCGCTCTTAATTACCTTCTAAGCCTTTATGACAAGCCTTTGTTACTGGAGACACCACACCAAGTCCTAGGAAATGGAGAAATCAGGCTGCTACTCACCCAAAAGCTTCATTCCTACTAGATCGCTTATATAGTGCTAGAAGTTGCTATTCACACAACCTGAAGTGAAAAAGAAACTCAGCAGTCCAGCTAGCTGTGAACAGTGTGAGCTACAAGAATGATTTGGTTAGATGTGTTATTTGTTTAATAATAAATAATATTGTTTGTTATATTTATTTGTTATTATTGTATATAGTTGTATTTGGTTTAGTTCTGTCTTATTTAGACAAAAGGGGGAGATGTAGGGATAAGTCCCACCC
>NW_026067933.1:5301948-5355393 GCF_014885135.2 Alexandromys fortis
GGGGAGGACTGAAGTGGGGAGGGGAGAAGCAGGGAGGGGTGCGGGGGGGGAGGGGAGAAGCAGGGAGGGGAGCATAGAAAAATGAAGAGCTCCATAAAAATCAATAAAAGAAAGAAAAGCCAAAAGAAAAAATGGTATTGAGTCAAGTATCTTAGTATAAGAAAAGTGCAGAACATTGAGCAATTAAACTGCTAATAATTTCAAGAATGTAAATTAAAAAAATATTAATAGATTCTCAAAAAATGAATCAGCATCAAAGGCTACAGGTTACAACATTATATATTAGGTAAGATCTTATTGCGTTCATTGGCTGTAACAGTGAACCCTAAACTTGTTAACTTATAAAATGAATAGAAATTCCTTTCTAGTAGTTCTGGAGGTAGGAAAGTTCTGACATCAAACGGCTAACAAACCAGAGTCTGATAAGGACTTATTTCCTGCCACATACACACTTGCTTTTCTCCGACCTCACATGATGGGAAGAACAAGCTATCTCCCTGTAGTCTCTGTACTGAGGACACTAAGGACATTTATAAGGGCAGAAGAGGTACGCTCCTGGTGCAGAAGAATTGTCTCTATTCTGTCAATCATGTTTTAAATAAACGCTGATTGGCCAGGCAAGAAGTATAGGCGGGTCAACCAGAAAGGAAGTAGAGGCAGGGTGATGAGAACAGGAGAATTCTGGGAAGAAGGAAACCCATTCCTCACAGTCCTGCCCAGATCACCAAAGAAACAGGATGTGACCTACCCTGCTGAAAAAGGTACTGAGCCATGTGGCTAATATAGATAAGAGTAATGGGTTAATATAATAAGCTACAAGAGCTAATAAAAAGGCTGATATAATAGGCCAATCAGTGGAGATCTCTGTGTAATTTTCTTTGGAATTTACTGTGGGAACTTGGCAGGACAGAAACCCCAACAAGCAGACTGTCATGTTACATGCCACTCCCCAAGGCCCCATTTTATGGTATTATCTTGCAATTTACCATTTTAACAGAAAAATTGGTTTTATACAAGTTTTCAGAATGAAACGTCTGATGTAAAAAGCAAAATTCATTTTATTTAAAAAAGATAACAATCAAAATTAAATATAATGTAATATTTAATGCTGGCTTAATGAAGTGGCAGTAGTAGATTCTTCTAAAGTCCATAACCTTACTATCCCAAGCACAACTGTGCCAGGCATTTCCTTTCTGCTGAGTTGGGCCTTAGATCCATTTAGACAGCTGCTCATTGCCAATGACATTTGCGTGCAACTTCTTGCTCTTTTATGGGAGCAGAGAAATATAGATCCTAATTAAGGGAGCCATCTTAGGGTTGGCAAGAGACTTGACTCTAGAGGGGCTCACATGTATCTAGGGAGTTGACTAACATTTTTTAAAGGGAGGTTTTTTTCACATCTGGTACGAGGTTCCTTGTTTTTTAATCTATGATTCCTTTATGGAGCATTATCAAACCAATTAATTGAGCCACTTGGTTTGATAATACTGTATATATATATACACACACACATATGTGTGTATAACATTTATTATGCTACATATTCTATCAAGTATTTTACGATCACATTCATTGCATAATTACATAGATATGTGAATAGATTAGAATGCATGCAAAACACCTCTAAATTTATTAGAAATACATGAAATAATTTATTGAATGAGGTCAAAGAAATTAGGTGCTGACCTATTTCTCCCTTTGGAAATGAGTGACAGCAGCAAAGTTAAAAGGAACTCTACTTAAGTTATACACTGCTTAATATTGTGTCATTTGGCAATATGGGATAAGGACTTTGAGCTACTTTATACTTATACTGCATTTGGTAATAGAGACTTTTTCAGTGTCACAGTAAAATATTACAAAATCAATAGCCATCACCTAGAATGAGGCACATGGTGGGTTATTTGAGATGATATCATTATGAACTAATACTTAGTTTATTAATATAAAAACTAATGTATGTTGATGTGTTTATAGATATGTGCATATATACAATTTATGATCCACATACATGTATGTACACCTATGTACACACTCATATGTATATGACTTCATAAGATAGCAGGACACAGAAAGTAATTGCACAACAATAGCAGTAAACTACAATGATTCATATTACTCAGAAATTAATTGGCATTGTAATGAGCAGAGCTTCCAGGAAGAGAGATATACTCTAGGACCTGAATCATACAAGTTAACCTCTCTTTATTTTTAGGAACTTATTATAATAAAGTTATCTAAATTATAATTATGGCAGTATGTCACAGAGATAGCAGCCAAACATAGCAGTCTTTTTTTTTAGCTCTGTTAGAAGATTAAATTAACAAACAAGTAAAATTAGATTAAAATATTGGCTATAAATATTTATATATTTGTGCCAATTTAAGTAACTCTTGCAGAAGAATGTCTATTGTTTTACTTAGACATTATCTTACAAGTGATGAAGCTCAACTCTCCCACAGTGGCTGTTTTTATTCAGAAAGATACAATATGAAAACAGGAAAAAGAATATTTTGGGCCTGAAGAAGTCTGTATTCTAAACAATATCTAACCAATATGCCTGCAGTATGTCAGGATCATCAAACATGTGCATTCTGAGTAAGGTTCCATGCTGCCTAGAGATATGTTAAATCGATGAATTTGGTATTCTGTACATGTCCAGAAACAGGAAAAGATATAGGTAAAAGCTGAGGCACGCCTAATAAATGTATTTAATTCATTGCAAGTAGTTAATATTGCTTCATTAATTGTGATAAATGTATAAAACTAAAATATGATATTATAATTATAGGAAAGTATTAGATCTGCAGAAATTATCTGCTGTTTCTATAAATTTTATATATCTAAATATATTATTAAGAATAATAAGCACAGTAAAATCCTTATGTAACTCATGGAATAATTTTACTTTGCAATGCAATGTCAATTTCCACTTTAATTAGCAAGCTTTCTCCACATGGATAAATGTACACATGCTTTAGTGTTTTCCCTCAGTCATTTAGCTGGGGAAGCCTCTAGGGTTGAGACTCTATTGAAGATTCCGAAATTTTAAGTATCCCTATATTTATTTTATTTATTAGTATTTCATTTGAACTTGAATTTAATATTTCAAAAGAACTAATTATTGAGAACTTTATTTAATGAGGCTATTTAACTTAGAAATTGCACTCTACCTTCCTTAGTATAGAAAAAACAGCAATGTCAATATAATAAATGAAACCTACCAGGATAACACATCTGGGTAGCAATGGGTCTCAGAGTACAGAAAGGATATCTGAGCTCATAGTTCTGTTGTTCCTTTTACAACTTTTTCTTATTTAGGTTTGCTGCTATCACCATCATCTTAAATATAAATGACATGTAGAGACAATTTCTTCAGTCTTTTCCTGTTATCCTAAAGAAAAATTTGAATAACCTATAAATCCAAATCATGTAACAAGCTACAGTGGCAAAATACAATTAAAGTCAAAGCTTATAAAATATTTAGCATTAAAATATTTTAAACATCTTGCGAGGTTTTTTTAGCAATACAAGTATGTACTTCATTTATGCTAATTTTATAATAAGTCATAGGAATGCAGACTATGCATATTTATCTGTGAATAACAAGCAATTTTATCCAAGACATGGCCTATGCACTCCACCTGTATTGACCTATTAGACAGTAATGGTTCATTTGTAAGTCTTATATCCTAAGAACTTCATAATTCACTGTGAAGACACTAATAGACTTTGTCATGATAAAAACCTACCAAGGAGTCAAATGACTTGCATAAATTATCAAAAATTATCAGCCATTTAAAACAATATACATTCTTTTCCTGAGATTATGTAAATGGAAACGAAACTTCTTAACCACCTGCTTGAATTTTGATCACATTTCGAATTTCATGGTACAGTTTGGGGTTATAGGTGAATATTTACTGCATGTTGTCTTTGATTGTGGAGCACATTTGCTTAAGAGAAAGAATACAGAGACCATTCAAACTCTCCTGCATGTTTGGTAGTTCTATTTCTTTTAAATTGCATTTATTGTTATAATAATTTATCAAGATATAGAGTGATATAAATATTGGTTACATATAATATAGTATTTAATTTTGAGCCCATCATTTTCTCATTAGACATTCTGTTTCCTAAAACTATACAATACTATTTGCCCTAATTTTATTATTTATATGTGCTATATATAAAAGCTCAATGTCATTTATTAAAGTGAATTTCTTAGTCTGTTTGCCTTCGATTATATTTTAGATTTTTTTCTATAACAGTGATGTCAAGTGATTTTCATTTTAGCCAGTGTTTCTATCTGAAGAAACTTTTAAATACGTCACTCAGTCTTGTAGCATGTTATCTTAACACAATCAACTTCAGATTATCTTATGTAATAAATTTCTCTGAATTGGGAAATTTTATTTTCAAATTTTTTTATTTTCTTTGAAACAAGAGATATACCAGCTCATGATATGAAATGCAAACTTGACCTAAAATAGACAAAAAGAAACTTTAGTCAGGGAGGGATTAAAAAGGGAAAGAGATTTTATTAAAGGACCTCAATGAGACAGGAATGAAACACTAGCACTAGAAGCTACCATCCAGACAATTACTCATATCTTGCATATGACATGTAGGAAAGATCTATGTAAGAGTACAAAAATATTCGCTATCTTCAAATTTATGTGGAACAACATGTATCATAATGTGACATTTTTCTGGAGTCTAAAACACAACCTAATGCATATTAAAGTGTAAAAGACGCATAAAGTATGTTCTCAGAATTCAATGAAATGAAAGAAGTCAACAATCATAAGAGATCTGAAAGACTCCATATACTTGGGGGTGAAATAATAACACAACTCTAACACATGACCGGTGAGAAATTAATAAGAATAGCTAAAATACCATGAATGAAAAAAATGTAAATACCACTTTTAGACATTGTGGGATGCATCAAAAGCAATGTTGACAGGAAGTCTGTGTCATTGGAGACACTAGAAATAGCCAAGTGCAGGATATTTTGTGTGGATGGAAGCACTCAACAACTTTGAGGCTGTTTCAGAGAACTTGATTGGCAGATCATTTGGTAAGAACACATTGTGCCTTGTGAGAAACTACCAAACTGTCGTCCAAGTGTCTGGATCACTTTAAATGTCACTAACATATTCCTGGGCTCCTCATCCTTGTGAGCTTGTGGTGAGTCTAGGTTCTGGGTTTTGACTCTGCTCATAACTCTGAATAACTGGGCTTTTCACAGCTTCCATTTTGATTCCTGATGACCCACAATGGCAATTCTCATGGGTATTTTTACCATCTGTTTATCTTCATCATTAAGGTGGCAGTTAAAATATAGCCATCCTCCTGAATATTAACCTTCATCAGGTGATGAAAGGAGACAGAGACAGAAACCCACATTGGAGCACCGGACTGAAATCTCAAGGTCCAAATCAGGAGCAGAAGGAGAGAGAGCACGACCAAGGAACTCAGGACCGCGAGGGGGGCACCCACACACTGAGACAATGGGGATATCCTATCGGGAACTCACCAAGGCCAGCTGGCCTGGGTCTGAAAAAGCCAGTGTTAAAACCGGTCTCGCTGAACATAGTGGACAATGAGGACTACTGAGACCCCAAGAACAATGGCAATGGGTTTTTGATCCTACTGCACCTATTGGTTTTGTGGGAGCCTAGGCAGTTTGGATGCTCACCTTATTAGACCTGGAAGGAGGTGGGTGGTCCTTGGACTTCCCACAGGGCAGGGAACCCTGATTGCTCTTTGGGCTGACGAGGGAGGGGAACTAGAAAGGGGGAGGGGGAGAGAAAGGAGAGGAGGCAGAGGGGAAGAGACAGAAATCTTTAATTAATTAATAAAGAAATAAATTTTAAAAAGGTGGCAGTTAAAGTCTCCAGATAACTTTTTAGCATGATTGTTTACTTTTCCATACTCAATCTAAATAACTTTTTGTATATCTGAAAAAAAACCTTAAGCAGATATGTCCTTTGCTGATATTTTCTACTCATCTATGAATTGCACTCTCATTCTCTTGACCTCGTATTTGGCATGGCACAGGTTGATAGTTGGAATAAAGTCTACCTTATCAATCATGTGGCCCTTTTATTGTTGAAAGTTGTGGTTACACCTTAACAACCAAATCATCCTCTAGATATGAGAGGAAAAGCCTTCAAATACAAGAAATTATTTCCTTGCTTTTGACCTGGGCTCTTCATGTAATCCCTATAGTTTAGACAAATTAACCATACCAAATCTATTTAGAAACATGTCGTTTCCTTTTGAATCAGAAATGATAAAGACCTACCTTGCCAAAAGAGACATGTGTATAAGCAAATATCTATAAACATGCAAAAAGCTTTTTTGAGGAGCAGAGAAAAGACAAGTTGAAGTGAGGATTTCTTAAATATAATAATGGGTAGGAAAGTACTTTATTTCTTAAATAAGCTTGAAGAAATTGATTTTTATTAATGATAATAAACAACAATGTTCCAAGGAAAGCAAGTTCAAAAGGTAAAAGAGTCCAGGAAATCACAGCGCTCCTTTCAGAAATAATTTTAGCAATATTTTCTAAATGTTTATACAATATAGAAAAAAGAGCAAAAATAGGCCTGTTAAACTCAGAGCTACATAATGATGTGAAATATATTCAAATTGGTGAGCACCGGAATAGGAAAAGAACAAACAGGTCAAAGGTAGTTCAAAGACATTCTTCTTCTGACAAAACACGAAACAGAATAATATTGTTTTAAGATACATTCTGTATTTACCAGGAGAGAAAGAAAACAAAGCGAAGGTAACTGGAATAGACTTATGTACTGAGTTAAGGAGCTTGTGGTTGTTTTTTTTTTTTTTTTTTTTTTTTTTTTACTGTTAACGTATGCTCTAATTTTTTGTAATCAAGATGTGCAACCTGAGTGTAAGAAGTTTTGACTTAATTATTTTGAGAAGAGTGTATCTTTTTGATTTGGAACTGTTTTGCAGGAGAGATTTGATTTTCTGTCTGATTATTTAATAAATAATTTGTTTACATACATTTGAATGCACAGATGCTTATCTTATGGCTTGACTCATGATTTAATACTTCTTTACCTGGCTTTTCAAATAGTTTCAGCCTGGAAGGGATCATGTGGTAACTGGGAATGCTTCCAGCTACCTATCCTCCATATCCTTTAGACTCCTATAAATAATGACCATTTTAAAATATTGTTTCCTTACTTTCTTGCATTGTATGATATTTTAGACTTTTCTTGTATATTATCTGTCATGGTCTTAAAATAATGTATTTCTCTAAGAGGGCCTGATTCTTCTGTTTTTGAGTAGAAGATCCTGGAACTAAATACAGTTATTGATATGGAAGTAGTCATCGACTCTCGGATAGCTTTTACCAAAGAGCAAGGAAATATAATTGAGCACACTAAAGCAAGTAAGTATATATATGTACATTCCACTACATTCCAGTATACCTGTACAACAGTATCAGAATTATAGGTTTAAAAGAACAACTTAATGTTCATTTTCAAGTATTGAGTAGTCATATAATTTTCTGGCCTTAGTTTTATAGACTAAGCTAACACCCAAAATTTATTAGGTGGGCACTTGTAACTAGTCCTGAAACTCAGGTTGTCCCATAGCATATATTACAGAAAGATAGTCATAAGCATCCCTGATCTTAAGAGGAAAATGGTAATTCCCCACTATTAGTACAATGTTCTTAGTAGATGTTTCTAAGCATGTAGAAGAGATTGTCCTTTAATGTTTAAGTTTGATAACTGTCTTATTCTGAGTGCGATACTTTATCAAGTGGATTGTTTTGATTGGCATAATACATTTATTTTCACATTATTGAAGCAGTAAAACATGAATTGACATTTATTTTATAACCATTTTACCCTCTTAACAAACTCAAAAAAGTATTTTCATGAAACTCTGTTTGGTAATGATTTCTTAAAGTATCCTGTATTTATATTTATAAAATATAAAAGTCTATATTTTTGCTTTTGTGATGTTTATATGGCTACCAACAATTCAATTAATTCAATACTTATAGACATATTCACCTTTCTAGAGGATCTTTTTTTAGTTTTGACAACTTGTGATCTGTTGACAGAGATTTTTATCCTGTCAAGTACTGCACCCCTTCAGTCCCCAAATCATACACAGAGGACTACATTAATTATAAACTGGTTTACTGGTTGGCTGATTAGTTCAGGCTTCTTATTAACTCTTTTTTTTTTACAAAAGGAATCTCACATTGTAATTGTAAACAGTATTGTATTTATCTTACAACCTGATTTTACTTATTTATTCATTTATTTATTTATTTTGGTTTTTCGAGACATTGTTTCACTGTAGTTTTAGAGCCTGTCCTGGAACTGGCTCTTGTTCCAGGCTTGCTGCAAACTCAGAGAGATCTGCCTGCCTCTGCCTCCTCAGTGCTGGGATTGAAGGCATGTGCCATCACTGCCTTCATTTTTTTATTCATTTTTTTTAATTGTGCATTTTCTTTCTTTTTTATTTCTTTTTTAAATTGATTGTCTTGAGGTATACATTTTTCTATGATCCCCTCCCTGCTTCTTCCTTAGATCTTCTTATTAACTCTTACATCTTAACCCATAATTCTTTTCTGTGTTAGTCACAAGGCTTGGTACCTTTTATCAGAGAGACATTCTCAGCTTCCTTCCTCTGCATCTGGGTGACGACTGCAGACTGAGTCTTTCCTCTTCCCAGAATTCTCCTGTTCTGGTTACCCCACCTAGACTTCCTGCCTGGCTACTGGCCAAACAGCATTTTATGACAAATGGCAAACCTTTACAGAGTAGAAGACCATTTATCCACAGCAATAATCTTCAATAGTTCTGGTATTTTATCTCAACTATCAAGTGTAAGAATAACTGTGTTCCTAGAGAACCTCTGTGTAAAACAACTTTGTAGAATTATTATATTATAAACATCTCTGACCAGAGAAATGGTATCTTCCATCATTCTTTCAACTTGTAAAAATGTTTGTTATTGGTATTATTTTAAATGATGTTTCTTTGTACAAAAAGATAAAATTTCAAAATAACAAATGTTGCTAATGGAAAATAATAATAAGCAAGACCAGGAATCAAACATTTTAAGTTTTTATTATTTGAAAATTTTATGCATAATCATCACTATCTCTTGTGGTTCTCCATCTTCTAGATCCTCCTGTGTACCCTCATTCTTCCCAAAGTTATGTCCTATTAATACCATTGCACACATGTGTGTGAGTACACACATAGAGTCCATTTAGTTTATCTCATATGTACATCTATCATATGTACAATTGGGATTGGACAATTTGTGCGGGCAGTCATCCCTGGAAAAAAGTGTTTCTGCTTCTCGTAGCAGATACAACCACCCATAGTTCTTTATTTAGGAATGGGCTTTTGAGGGATTACTCTTCCCTCCTCTGCATTTCAACTGGTATTGTCATTATGAAGGGCTAATTCAGAAAACCATATTTTTGAGAGTTCATGGACTCATTTTTTTGGCATATCTACGGGATTCTATCATCTCACAATTCACATCATAGTCCTCTGGTTGTTACAATCTTTCCACCCCTCTGTGCTATGATTTTCCCTAAGACTTAGGAGTAGACTTTCTTTGTAGATTTATCAGTTGTAGTCCTACTACACAATTATTTACTTGATGCAACATTTTTTATGTAATAAAAGTTTTTTTAATTTTTATTTATTTATTAAAGATTTCTGACTCTTCCCCGCCACCGCCTCCCATTTCCCTCCCACTCCCTCAATCAAGTCCCCCTCCCTCGTCAGCCCAAAGAGCAATCAGGGTTCCCTGCCCTGTGGCAAGTCCAAGGACCACCCTCCTCCATCCAGGTCTAATAAGGTGAGCATCCAAACTGCCTAGGCTCCCACAAAGCCAGTTCGTGCAGTAGGATCAAAAACCCATTGCCATTGTTCTTAAATTCTCAGTAGTCCTCATTGTCCACTATGTTCAGCGAGACCGGTTTTAACACAGGCTTTTCAGACCCAGGCAGGCTGGCCTTGGTGAGTTTCCCATAGGACATCTCCATTGTCTCAGTGTGTGGGTGCACCCCTCGCGGTCCTGAGTTCCTTGCTCTTGCTCTCTCTCCTTCTGCTCCTGATTTGGACCTGAGATTTCAGTCCGGTGCTCCAATGTGGGTTTCTGCCTCTGTCTCCTTTCATCCCCTGATGAAGGTTAATATTCATGATGCCTATATGTTTTTCTTTGAGTTCTCCTTATTTAGCTTCTCTAGGATCACTAATTATAGGCTCAATGTCCTTTGTTTAAGGCTAGAAACCAAGTATGAGTGAGTACATCCCATGTTCCTCTTTTTGGGTCTGGCTTACCTCACTCAGGATAGTGTTTTCTATTTCCATCCATTTGCCTGCAAACTTCAAGAAGTCCTAATTTTTACTGCTGAGTAGTACTCTAATATGTATATATTCCATACTTTCTTCATCCATTCTTCAATTGAAGGGCATCTAGGTTGTTTCCAGGTTCTGGCTATTACAAACAATGCTGCTATGAACATAGTAGATCATATACTTTTGTTGTATGATAAGGCCTCACTTGGGCATATTCCCAAGAGTGGTATTGCTGGGTCCAGGGGTAGGTTGATCCCAAATTTCCTGAGAAACCACCACACTGCTTTCCAAAGTGGTTGCACACGTTTGCATTCCCACCAGCAATGAATGAATGTACCCCTTTCTCCACAACCTCTCCAGCAAAGGCTATCATTGGTG
The DNA here is from genome assembly GCF_014885135.2 of Alexandromys fortis. Lineage (NCBI taxonomy): Eukaryota > Metazoa > Chordata > Mammalia > Rodentia > Cricetidae > Alexandromys > Alexandromys fortis. The sequence continues at coordinate 5,312,712 of NW_026067933.1, forward strand.
TTTTTGATTTTAGCCATTCTGACAGGTGTAAGAATGTTGTCTTGATTTGCATTTCCCTGATCGCTAAGGAAGTTGAGCATGTCCTTAAGTGTCTTATGGCCATTTGAACTTCTTCTATTGAGAATTCCCTGTTCAGCTCGGTGCCTCATTTTATAATTGGGCTGATTAGCCTTTTACGATCTAGTTTCTTGAGTTCTTTATATATACAAGATCAACTCCAAAAAATCAGTGACCTTCCTATACACTAAGGATAAGGAAACAGAGACGGAAATCAGAGAAGCATCACCTTTCACAATAGCCACAAAATATCTTGGGGTAACTCTGACCAAGGAAGTGAAAGATCTATATGACAAGAACTTTAAGTCTTTGAAGAAGGAAATTGAAGAGGACGCCAGAAAATGGAAGGATCTCCCTGCTCTTGGATTGGGAGGATCAACATAGTAAAAATGGCAATTCTACCAAAAGCAAACTATAGATTCAATGCAATCCCCATCAAAATCCCTTCAAAATTCTTCAAAGATCTGGAGAAGACAATAATCAACTTTATATGGAAAAACAAAAAACCCAGGATAGCCAAAACAATCTTATACAATAAAGGATCATCTGGAGGCATTATCATCACTGACTTCAAACTCTACTACAGAGCTACAGTATTGCTGCAACATTTCTTACCAGTTGTAGATCTCTGTATAATCTATACGAAGCATCTTTTGAATGAAGTATCATGACATTACATGGAAGAATGAAACAATATATATGTTATCCAGTAAAAAGTCAAGAGGAAAATCATCTATGCTATATAGTAGGAATGGGGAAACTATGGAGACAGTCAAAATATCTGTAGCTGACAAAAGCTGAATTGGAATAGTAGTTAAGAAATGTAAGTAAATGCAAGATGGTAAAACTACTTTACAGATCATTATACACATGAATGTGATACAAGTTATGGTACATTGTTTCAAACCAAAGAATACATAACACAAATTGAATTATTTCTAATGTTAACTAGAAAATAATTAATTATGATTTGTCCATGTCATTTTACTAGTTGTAAAACAATGTACCAGTCTGATAAGGAATGTTGATAACAGGTATCTGTATGTGTAGGAACAGAAGAAATTGGAAAAGCATTTTATCTCCCCTTGGTTTATTGCAGAACTTAAAACTTGTCTCAAATGGTCTTTAATAAAACAAACTCAATAGATACATTTCACATCTTTTTCTTTATTTTTATAAGATGTCAACTATTCTGTTACTTCACATGTTACTTTTAATATTTTGAATTTTATTCATATCAGTACAAAGTAATTGATTACTTGAGCATTAACTCTAATTTCATTGAAATGCTATCAGACATGATTTTTGATAAAGTTTCTCATTAAACATAGAAATTTTCTTTATAGAGATATCAGACACCTATGTTGAATATTTTGAAGGTATTATGACATTATCTGAACTTTTAAAAATTATTATATTTTTCATTATTAAAAACAAATTTCAATTCATATATATTTTTTTCATATTCTTCCCACTCCCATTTTTCCCAGATGCTCTTTCTCTTTTTATCCACCCAACTTTAAGTTCTTTCTCAAAAAAAAGAAACACAACCAAATACAATGAAAAATGTAAACCAAGGAAATGAAATAAAACCACATCCAAAACAAACAAACAAAAAATAAACTGAAATTTGAGTAAATACAGGCATAGGCAGAAATACTGATGAGTGTCATTACACATTTGTCAACTATTTCTGAACATGTGACCTGTCCTGGAGTGGTTGATATACCCAGTGCTAACTTTATTGGAGAAAACTGATTTTACCTCTCCTAGCGAGTATAAATAACAGTTTGGTTGTTAATCTTTACCCTAATGACTACATTTTAATTACTTCATTCATTTAAAAAATATAGCAAACTTAAATATAAAAATACAAAAGAAAATACTATCACACTAGGTTTGTTCAAGACCAAGATACAGAGAAAAAGTGTTTAGGAATAGGCATAAGAATACCTAAAACTTTATCCCAAAAAGCACATTAGGTATAAAGTAATGATAATTATGTATGGAGCACATAGATAAGAATCCTGGCAATGTTGAAGACAATGACCACATCAATATTTTCTCTTTCTGAGCTAGCAGCTTAATCATATTTGTAATATCTTTTGTGATTCACTTAGATACTGTATGACTTGATATGGAAAGTGAATGTGAACTGGAGCAACAGAATGTGATTATAGACTTCAAGCTTAAAATCCTCTTACAAAATATATTCAGTATTTTCCCATTTTAGGAAAGATTCGTTCCTGGATATCTTAGAATATACATGCATTAGAATTTGTAATTATAAGACGACAATAGTATGAGTGTCAAAATTATTTTTGATGAACAGAAGTATGTAAACAGAGACTGGACTTTTGTTTACTGGCAACCCAGACTCGAGTAATCACACAAAACTATATTAATTACAAAACTGCTTGGCTTATGACTTTGGCATATTTCTAGCTAGCTCTTAAATCTTAAAGTAACCCATTAATATTAATCTATGTATCACCAAGAGGCTGTGACTTACTGGTAAAGTTCCTTTGTCTGTCTCCTTCAGCAGCTAAATGGTTTTTGTCTTGACTCTGCCTACTCTTTCTCTATATCTCTATTTGGATTAGGTATCTGCTTTACTATGCTAAGCCATTGATCAAAACACTTTATTTCTTTACCAATAAAAGCAACACATATACAAAAATATCCCATATAATCTTCCTTTTTCTGTCTAATTTAAAAGGAAAGTTTTCACTTTAACTTTATAAATAGCAAAACAGGTATCAAGTAAGAATTATGCTTACAAATATAGATGTCCTTTTGTTTTATTGAAGAGAGAAAGCTGAACAGGGAAATCTGGCCTATTGATACAAATTTAAGGTTGATGTTGTTATACTGTGTATATGTATTTCTGGGCTTTTTAAAAGTATTTTGTTTGTTCAGCTCATCTAAAAATAAAATGTATAGTTAAGAAATACATATTAATAGTCATCTTTAATAATTAATAATTAAACTTTTAATTATATTAGATTTTCTAGATATACAGAGATATAGTTCAGTTAGACAGAATCTTCAACATTTCAAAGACCTATAAAATATGACAGTTAAAAGGTTTTTAAGAACACAGACCTTTCTCAACAGTGAGACATGTATACTTCTGGCAACACCAATTACTTCCGAGAGGTTGATAGCCATTAAAGAATCTCATTATGGAATTTGCCATAATATGACTGACACACAGAAAAGTGACTGCCAAACTTTCCAAAAGGTGGAATGGTCCTTCAGGGCTCCTGCTTAACAGAGGAAACTGCTAGACATTCTGCAGGACACAGAAGAAAGCAACTGAAGAACTTTGCCATTACAAGGCAGAACAGCTCTTCAAGTTTCCTGCTCCATGCAAAAGTCCACTGGATACTATGGGCCTGTAGGCTGAATTTGGTTGCCTCAACATTGCAAATAAGACTTTGTGTGATTGCCCAGGTAGCTGATTGCTTATGTCATTTATTGCACCTTTTGGAAACTGCCTGATTTCAGTTCCTGATTACTATGGCTGTTATTTCCCTTCTTGGGTTTTTGATAGACATAGTTACTTTCTTCTCATGACTTAGCCACACCATTATAAATATAAGATTTAGATTTCTTAGGATAGGATAACTATTGAAACATTTAACGTATGTTTCTTGTTTGATCTTGTTCATGTTGGTTGTAATTCTAATTTTTGTGTGTGTTTTTATCTCTTCTTTTCCCTGGATAATACTTGATATTTGTTCTTATTGTATATAGTTTTGTATTAGGCTTCGAACTCTCTCATTTAGGCAAAAGGGGGAGGTGTTGTAGAAGCTCCTTCAACCAATAACCTTTAAAATACTAGCCTACTTTGGATATGATCTCATATAGTATAAATGCAGATGTAAATGGTACATGGCCCTCTTTGCTGCTGGATTCAGTTCCAGTTTCCAAAACATGCAGAGATCTGTGGATGGCTACCTTTACTGTGAATTTATCCTCAAATAAATAAACCTTTGTTATACTCCATTCCAGGCTATTGTGGAACTCTTTGGTATGACAACAGAAATGTGTGATTCCTTTGAATGTCACATAGATCACATAAATTATAGTGCATTAAGCACTTGATATTTTGTGTGCTTCATTTAAATAGTAGTGGTTAGAATGATTAATATAAGAATAAATATGTATCTGCTATTTTTGAGCAATATAAATGTTACATATTAGTATATTAATCCAGAAACACCTCTCCCAGTATTGTCCTTATTGTTTTAAATAGTAACTAGAATGATTAATATAAGGATAAATAAAAATCTACTATTCTGAGCAATATCAAATGTTATATATTAGTATATTAATCCAGAAACACTTTTGCCAATATGATTCTTATTGTCTCTTCTAACTTTATGATCTTTTCTTGGAAACTGCTTCACAAATGAATGCTATTAAAGTTATTCATTCAGTAGATCATCTTAATACATCTTGTATCATTCCACTTTCTTAAAAAATACACTTGCATCTGTCTGTTATGAAACAAAATTACAATGATACTAACATTGGACTCTAAGGAAGAAGCACTTGAAAGATAGGTCAAATCGAATACAGGACATTGAATGCCTTCTATTGAGGAAAACAAAGTTCCAAATAAATAAAGGCATGATGCTTGAAGGTTGGAACTCTAATTCTTCAATATACTTTTTCTAAAAATACTCAGAAGAAATTTAGGTAGTTACATAGAGCCCATTCTTGAGGATACTTGAAATTTTAACTATGCAGTTCAACTTCACACACAGAAAAAAAAAGTGTGATTTTTTGAACAAGTTGGTGACATGATTACGGTAGTACTTAGGAAAATTAAGTTTTCAATTATATATAGAATTCATCTCAGAAAAGAACACAAAGTGAAAATGTTATTATACCTGTGCATAAAAGAACAATGGAACTGAAACTAATGAGAGAATTCCTGATATATTGTGGGTAAATGAAAACTGGGTTACTGCAAAGATTCTAGTCTTTGTGTTTAAAAAGGACAGAAATTATCATATTCATAAAAATGAGAAAATAACTTGCATGAAATTGTCAAAGAGTCAATTTAATAGTTATAATGTAAGTTAATATTTAGATAGTAAAGAATTATATAAAGTTTGACTCTAATATAAGAATATTTTGCCAGTATTTCTCATGTCAGATATTTTAGTGAATTATGGCTGTTATGTCAACACATATAACATGTAACACTTACAGAAAGTATAAATTTAAAGTTTAATATTCTCTGTAAGTGTTACATTATTTATTTATTGTGGCCTAATTACCTGTTTCCCTCCATTATAATTTGTTTCCATGGCCTCCTTATGTTTTGAGAGGCCCATGTTTATTATGAGAGTATCATAAAATTGAAGGGACTGTATTATAGACATGAGAATTTGAGACTGTGGCATGATTCCTAATATATGGATATTGAAGCTAGTAACTCTTTTAGCAGAAAATGTTGGAAATGGCATTACTGATGGTGATTGACAGGTGGCAGGAATAAAAAATCTATAATGTCCATTATAGTAAATTTTTACTAAATTATAAGATATAGTAATATAAAAAAGAACCACCTTTTTCTTGACCAATAATTTTCAGTTATGGGGTTATAAAATGGACTTAAAGATTTAGTCAGAGATAATAACATCTATAGTGTGGATCTAAAATACATACTCTATATGAAAGATTTACATGAACAAATTGGCCAATTTGTAAGAAGAATGAAGTAATAAAAGGCCTTTGGAAATAAAAAAGGACTCCACTTCACAGTACAATGTTAGATATGTAAATCAAAATTTGTTAAAATATATCAGTAGAAGACAGGAAAGAGAAGAAAGAGCAAGATTGGATGGAGAGGGAAAGAATGGAAGGATAGAAAAAAAAGAAGAGGACAGAGGAAGAAGAAGCCAGCAGAAAAAAGTAAATAAGAACGTGGGTGAGAAAGAAAGAAGTGAGGTGTGGGACTGAAGCAGTGAAAGCATAAGATTCGTTGGAGCAAAATTGTTGGGAAGAATATTTAAGTGTTTATGACTGCAGTGACAGAAAACGTGGAAATGGAGACTGTTGAACAACTAAGGGAATTACCTTACTTAAGAAACCATAAAGAGTTAAACACATGAACTTCTGGAACTTTTCTACCCTAGTCTTACATGACCAGTGGGTTTCAAGTGCTCTGCAAGAACCAAGTCAAACCACTTAGACATATTTAATTCAGTTAATACCAAGGAGAATTATTCAGAGCTTTCATTGGGGAACAAAAGATCCCAACAGTGCCTAGAGTGTTCTTCACAGAGAGACAAATAAATGATGCTCATTTTAATTTTTATCGTCTAGAGGTTTTTTTTTGAGAACTTGAACTTTGCTTCATAAAAACTAATTTTATTCCTTATGTATGTAAATAAAAATCAATCTTAAAACTCAATCAACAATATACAGTATTCTTATTTATTATTTGTACTTCATTAAATCCAACAGTATCTAACTCAAAGCACATTATCTACCCTATTTCACCTTAATATGAAAACACTGACATATAAAAAGACATTACATATGATCACAGACATGTTTATATGCCCATCCAGAAGAATATAGTTACACATATACATTATAAACCTAAACTATATGGATAAAAATATTTAAGAATATGAATTGTTTTGTATAAGTTAGCAACATGTTTTGCTAACTTTCCATAATTTTATTAAGAATGAATAATAAATATTTCTGCTAATAAATGACTAGCAAAGCAACTATGTAAATAAGAAGGCATTTTATGATTAAAAGGAAATAGATAAATGATTATAGAATTTCACTTATATATTTTTGAATACTTGCACTGGTACTAGTCACAGGAAGTAATGCTATAACCAACAATCAATTGAAGGCATAAATAAATCATGTATGCTTATTGGTTATCCAATCATGTATCAGATTGAGGTTTGACCTGATATTCTACAAATGGATGGGGTTCTAAAATGTCCCATTACAAAGATGCCGTGGGAATCCAAACACATACAGATATATATAGGCTGTCCAAACTCAGCAGCTACATGAAGATCATTTAAAAAGAGAATTGAAGTGTTTTGTTTGCCTTCTTCTCCTCATTAGCAACATTAGTAACACTGGATTGCAATCCATGTTATCTCTAAACACATCCTTTTCTTGAAATAAATTCATATATGTAAGTATCATACAAATTATGATTGAGTATGAACAATTTCACTTGTTCAGAAAGATGCCAAAGCATATAGATGATTATAGTGCATTTTAAAGCCTGCAAATACCAAACCAAACTATGAGTGTGGAGAATTAAGGAAGGATCATTTGTATATGATCTCTAATTTTGTGAATTTTTCATAATTCACAAGCAAAACATTTAAAAATGATTGCTTGCCAAAGAATTACTTATAGGTAAATTATCAGGTTATTATTTTAATGAGTATATTACAGTGTATACCTTTCAAATGGATAATTTAGAAGTATTTTTAAATGCCCAACTGCTGTTTGAAACCTACAATTCATTCAACTTTTATTCAAGAATCTAATGTTATATCTAAAACGTATGAAACACACCTTCTAGGTGTAATATTACTTTAAAATTATTTATGTAATTTTATCAACACTTCCTGAAGTCTAGCACAGTTGTTAAAAAAGTCTAAACATTTAAATACCTTAGAAACCAAGATAATTTTGCTAGTATTTTATAACATTAGAGTAGAAAAAACAACAATTTTGCACTTTGCTAATTGCAAAATAACAATGACAAAATATTTTTCTCCTTTAGTAAAAGAGAAAATATAATTAACGAACTACATCTGTTCTGTTGTAGTTGTTTAATAAAATAATACTATCTGATAATTTTTAATTTAGGTTTTCCCTATGTGTCAGAGTGGTGCTATTGTTTAAGACAATGTAGATAGAGCAAGGCTCTGACCTCTTACAAAGAATTTCTGTGAATCTCATCTTATCTAATTGTATACTTGCAATTTCTCTTGTAATTAAAAAGCTTCATAAAATACATGCATATATAAAAGAGCTGAAAATATAGTTGTCCTATAAAAGGGTAACAATACTCCTGCTGGACACTACAGACTAACCAATTAAAAGCTAGATGACATGAATGTGTTGCCACTTTTGGAATAGTTGGATAATGAGAAGCAAAGACCCTTGATGTGGATGTACTTCTGTATATATGTTGCTTTTATTGGTTGGTGAATAAAGTTATTTTGGCCAGTGACTTAGCAGAGTAAAGCCAGGTGGGAATTTCAAACAGAGATATTGAGTGAGAGTTGCAGAATCAAGGAGAAGCCATGTAGCTGCTGAAGGAGAAAGATGACAGAACCTTACAGGTAAGCCTTGTGGCAATACATAGATTATATAAGTACTGGCTAAGAATATGCCTGAGTCATTAACAGTGTTATAATTAAAATAGTTTTGTGTAATTATTTGGGTCTTGGCAGCCAGAAAACTAAAGCAAGTATCCGTTTACAGAATTGCAAGGATTATGTTATTCACTGTGATCTTGTTTACCCTCCAGAAACTGGAATTAAGACTCCTGAAGAAAGCACACACTTAAGTTGTGGAATGTGGAGGATAAATTGGCTTGGTATTGTCCTGCAAGGTCATTCCTACTGTGTAGTTTTTATAGTACTTGAAATTACTATGAATGTTACTGGACAAAAATAGTATTCATTTGTACCTAGCTGTCAACACTGAGCTGACTTGGTAAGACATGACCACTGGTGTATGAACATCACTTTATTATTAGTTATAAAGTCTAATCCAGAAGATGAAATCTCTATATGTCACCATTGTTATAACAAGACTGCTGGGTAGATGGGTTATAAGCTCTAGGGGAAAGTCTACTACCATTATTCTGTTAAATAGACCATATATTTTTCACAAGAAAATATCCATTTTTGCTGGGAGCCGATTTGAGTGGCTGCCATTACAAGATGGCATTTGGCCCCGGGGCCTGGCTTGATACCATAATAAATGTTGCAGTTCTTCCACCAAAAAACAGGGTGAGTTGTTGTGATCTAGCTACCCACACTTCCCCTGACCAGCAGGGGAACTTCCTTGTGGTCTGTAATTGACAGGGATGTTCCCCTGCTTTCTTTCCTGCTGGTGGTTCTCCAGAAAAGCAGTTAAAGTATCAAAGTATCAAAGGTTGTTAGGCAGACTCCCTATATAAGCAACTACAGCTCAGAGCTTGGGGCCCCTCGCTATCTGCTCTCCCTATAACCAAGAGGCTCCAATAAAGCGTGATTTGGGAAGAATCTTCGTCTGGTGGCTGTTCCTTCCTGCTGGTCAGGGTTTCACCGCACATTTTGTTGTTCAGAAGGTATTTTCCAGATATTTTATTTGGTCCTGAATAAAATATTACCAAATATTAATGAGTTAAAAATCAAATATAGACTAAGCATAAAGGTGAACACCTGATATAGATATAATTTGCATTGGTATAGATTTTACTTTATTGATATAAATTTAAGGCCAATCTTGTTATATGTATATGTATTTCTGCTCTTGATTAAGATATTGTGATTGTGGAGTTCATTGAAAAATGTAATATATAATTTAAAAAATATAGGTTGTTAATGAATAATTATTGATAATAATCAAGCTTGTAGTTATATATTAGTATATCTTCTAGATATATAGAGATATATTTCAGTTAGATATGCATTTTTCATATCTTTCGAATACTACAGAATATGGCATTTAAAATGTTTTAATAACTTAGGGATTTTCATGACAAGGAGACACATCTGCCCCTTGCAGCACCAGCTACTTCAAAAGGAAAATGGGCATCAAAGAGGCTCCTTATGGAGGTGGTTAGCAATTTGAGCAAGAATCTGCTCTTGCCTGGACTGTTGCATAAACTGAACACACAGTACCTACAGAGAGAGGACTGCTGAACTTATCTAAAAGTGAGATGATCCTTTGGGGTTCCTGATTCATGAGAGTATGTGAGATTTTCTGCAGGATACAGAAGAAAGTGACTAAACTGTCTTTGAAATTTCCTGCTTCATGGAAATGTGTGCTGGATACTATGGGCCTGAAGATGGATGCCCCAATGGTACAGAGGAACTTTGGGTGACTGTACAGGCACAAGATGTGTCTGCCATTTCTAGAATTTTGGAAGTTGATTACTTCTTGTTTACTTAGGTAATATTATATCCTCCTGGAGTCTTTGAAGGAGTTGAAGAATGGATAGTGATGTGGGAGTGTCATATATCAATCTGTTGATTTCATTGGTTAAGCAATAAAGGAACTCCTTGGTCCTGATAGGTTAAAAGATGGATGGGAGGAGTAAACAGAATAGAATTCTGGGAGGAAGAGGAAGTGAGGTCAGACTCTGCTCTGCTTCCAGAGGGCTGGAGCAGAGATGCCATGCTCAGCTCTCCCGGGCAGATGCACGCAATGAAGCTCCTCTGACCAGGATGGACTGGACATAGGCTAGACTCTTCCCGGTAAGTGCACCTTGGGGTGCTTACACACATCATTAGAAATGGGCTAGTCCAGGTGCGAGAATTGGCCTGTAAGGGTTAGAGTTCATGGGCCAAGCAGTTCTTAAATGAATACAGTTTGTGTGTTGTTATTTCGGGCATGAGCTAGCCAAGCGGCCGGGGTGTTGGGGACGCATCCCCGCCGTTCCTATTTCAACAGGATAGTTACAGTTTTTCTTAGTTATGATAAAAGATAAAATAGATATAAATATTGTAACTGTAATTCTTGCTTGATAACTGTTTTGTTATATGTAATTTTTCTATGTTAAAGTGAAAGTCCTTCTTTTTTTGTTTAAAGAGAAAAAGGAAAAATGGTGTAGGAGGTCCTTCTGTATTTGTGTTGTGTTCATTGGTTAAATAAAGAAACTGCCTTGGCTAGTTGATAGGGCAGAATCAGGTAGGCAGAGAAGACAGAACAGAATTCTGGGAGGAAGAAAGCAGAGACAGGCAGACGCCATGATTCTCCTGCCTGAGTCTGTAACTGGTTAATATCATTCCCTGTAAGTCATGACCTTGTGGTGAACACAGGTAAATAGAAATGGGTTAGATCAAGATGTAAGAGTTGGTCAATAAGAAATTAGAGCTAATGGGCAGCTAGTAATTTAATACAGTTTTCTGTGTGGTTATTTTGGGGCTAAACTAACCAGGTGGACGGAACCAAAAACAGGCCCTTTTGCACTACACGCACCTGTTATCTCAGTACTCAGGATACTGAAGAAGAGGGTTTGTAATTATATTTTTGTAATTAGGTGGACTACATAAGGAGCCTCTTGCTTCCTATTCTCCACCCAACAAAACTCATAAACATCAAGGGAGAGGAGGAGAAATTAATTGAAAGCACTCCAGAAAAATAAAAGGAATGAATACATGTGTATCTTTTTTTCTTGGTTGATGTTGGCAGATAATACACAAAAATCAACAATATTCAAACTGCCTGATTCTTATTTTTTTAAAGAAAAAAAGATGCATAGACCATTTAATGGAGGAAGGGCCGAATTTAAATAAATAGTGTTGTACTAAATTGAAACTTTATAGAAAATAATCAAAAAAGACAGAATCTTACCTCAATTTTTATAGTATTCATAAAATAAGTTGTAGATCAGAGATATAAATGTAAAATTCAAAGTCATAAAACTAGATGATAACAAAATATAAAATATGTGAGACACTGAGTTTGCTGTTCATATTTTAGATACAACATCTGAAGCACAATCCATGGAAGAAAACACCCAAATGTTTGATCTCACTAAAATAAAAAAAAAATTAAGAGGTAAAAGAACAACAACAACAAAAACCCACTGCTTAGAGGATGAAACAAAAGGCAAAAAGACTAGGGGGATCTTTGTAAGCTATGTATTTGACAAAAGACTGTTATTCCAAGAAACAATTAATATTGAATTCAATAAAAGAAAACAAACAAAATAGGCAAAAATATAAGAAAATACTTTAAAAGAAGATGCACATATGGAAAATAAGCCAATTTTGCTAAGTTAAATAAACAATTTTGTGCCACTATACTCCTTTAACATGGTCACAAACTAAATTAATGACACCTTGAAATACTGATGGAGTTACAGGGTGATATGCATCAGAATTTAAAGGTTGAAGGAATTTGTAAATGGTGCATATCTCCTTGTAAAAGTTTGATAGTTTCTTGTAAAATAAAGTCTTGTCATAAAATAGTGAATTAATTTCCCTTGCTATTTACCAAAAATTTGCACATGTGTGTCAAGAGCATCTATATTAATGTTTTCCCAAACTTGGAGGCAAATAAAGTTTCCTTCGGTATATGAAAAGATAAATTGTATTAGTTGCAAAGATAGCTCAGCTGTTAAAAACTAGGCTCACAAGAAAAACCGTACATATGTTGACATAGTATTAAACTCTGTCCCCTAATGATTAATCATTATACCCATAGATAAATTGTATCATAATCCTCATCTGAGTGGATTCTATTTGTAGAATTAGAACAGAAACCCACAATTGATCAAGAGACAGAGAATAAGACTAGAATGTTCATACCTAAATGAAACATCTACATCAAACTCCTCTCAAGTCTCAGGGATTATTATAGAAAAGAAGACAGAAAGTTTCCTAAAATCAGTGACAGTGGGCTACTGCATTGAAAATATTTTCGGGACACAGCAGGACCATTGAGAACATTGGTTAGGATTGACAAATGTTATAATTAATTGGATCCAAAGTATCTTCATTCAGCAGATCAGAGGGTAGCAGCACCTCTCATCTGGAGCATGAGGTTTTCATGCAGGAAGGAAAACAAGAGCATGAAATATCTTGATTCTTCATAACTAGTTCTAGTCCCTTTGACATAAGGGAAATCTATGCCTTTATCCAAGAACACATTGCAAGCATTTTCTGACCCGGGTCATTTCACATTAAGTCTCACCAAACTGTGTCCCAAAGTAAAATACAAGTTTAAGTTTTTTTCTAAATATTATAGCATCCTAATTTTTGATTGTGATATCTTTCAGTGGCTGCACACTGGGTTTTGTTGTGTTAACATTTTATATCTTATGCCAGTGTCTCTGCCAGTCTCATTTTATTATTGTTTGCATGGCCCTGAAGGTTCATACCTCGTTACATTTATGCTACTTTAGTGTAAAGGATTTCAATACTTCTTCAAAGTACTTTTGGGGGTGCCATTGCTTGAGTCTACTGGACTTGAATGTTGGATATAAGCTGCTGTTAGTATTATTATGTTTGTCTTCTGAAGTAGCAAAAATGGGTTTCTGTTTTCTAATCTTCTACTATTGGTAGAAGACAGAAATATTACATCTTTTAAAACTGCTCTCTGCATTCTATTAGTCAAATAAAGTAATCTGACAATCAAAGTTTGTGGGAGGTGGATACTTTATTGCCATACTAAGTAAGAATGGGGGAAAATGTCTTTCCATGATAAGAATAGGGAAGAAAAGAGACCTCACAATTAAATGAAGTTGTCCACATGCTGAATATAGCATATAAATACCTTTACATTTTTTATGCCTTGGTCAGTCTATATTATTTATAGTTATATCTCAGAACTAAGTAAAATGATTATCAAATTAGCTAACTTGTAATCTGTTTTGTTCATCTTAATGTCATAATCATACATATCAATTTTAAATATACAATTTTCATCTTTATAGAACAGAAGCAAATAAAAAGATTGATAATTTTTGATATGTAAATTTGGACAAAATTTACTAAATATTAATTCTAATTAGATGACAAATACTCATACATAGCAATATATCCAAGTTAGGAAAATGTGTCTAACAATATTATTTATTTGGCTACTCAGTTCCACAACCATGTTCTATTTTGTGCTTCTGTGTTGGAAGATTGAACAGTTTTTATTGTCACCTCTCTAAATACCAGCAGGAGTGCGGCTTTGGTGGTGTTTATTTGGTTGTTAGTTTTTAATGCACACATAACCTCACTAAAGCTGTGTTTGTCTACACAGTCAGTGATGTTTGCCTAGAGTTTCATGACCAGAGAAATCACACAGAGTAACTGCATTTTTTGTACTTTAGCTTTTGCCATTATTACTAATAATATGAGTTCAATAGATATTGTAATCATTCCAAAATTAATCTATGCTCTTGCAATTAGATTTTTTGCCTGAGCTTTTGATTTCTAACTTATGTGAATATGACAGGTATCTAGTCCATTATTGTTTCTGTAACAAAAGACTTGAGCCTGGGTAATTAGCAAATTGAGAAATTTATTTTCTTACAGTTCTGAAAGTTGGGAATCTAAATTCCAGGTAACATCATGGTTATATCCTCCAGGGATTATCTTCATAATATTGCATAAATTCCATATTGCAGTGAGAAGGAGGAGAAAGCTGAGATATTGGTGGAGGCGTTTTTTTTTTTTTTTTTTCCAGGCCCTTATTCCTGTTCATGATAGAGGAGGAAGCCCCAATCACTGATCAGTATTTTGATGTTCCACTTTTCAGCACTATAAAACTGGCCATTAAATTTTAACAACTGAATTTTGGAAAGGACACATACCCATCAGAATAGTAAGCCACTCGTTGCTTTGTATCAATATATTACTAAAGTATATTGTAGGGTAGACTTAACTTCTCTTTTATAAGTTAAAATTTGTACTCACAAATAGTGACCCATGTATATCAGTAAAACACCACAGCCGATGAATACTACATTCAGAGATGCACGTATACTAAAATATAGTCTTTTTAACTTAAGCCAATTATAATAATTTTAAATTCCATTGCATGTTTCCATTTCATCCAGATACTAAGATGTAACCATTTGTTTAAGAAATGAGTAGTAGTCCTGAAAATGCATTGTGTCCTGTTTCCCCTAACAATATTAGATTTTATTTTTCCATCCATTTGAACAAGCATGGTTCTATATGAATAAGTGACTGTAAATGTAACGTGACCAGCTGATGTTTTCAACTTCTACTTTTAAAAGTCAAGATAGGGGTCATACTCCTTATAACTGCAGTAAGAGTACAGAGTAAGTAGGTACAGTGTTGGCTATGGAGACAAGGTTTACCAAATGTGCCTGATCCATGATGGAAGATATTAAAGTTTCCTGATGCCAGTGTAGAAAAGCATTGTTTTGTTATCATTGGCTTGGCAATTGATCTGTAATAACTCCAAAAAGGAAAATAACTTCCGTTTTCTTTCAAACACTGGATTAAGAGAATTTCTCACTAATATCAATGAACTCATTGTGGTCATTAGATTATCAACAAGACATCATGATTTAATGTCACCATTTCTATAGGTCAAACATAGAAATATATCAAGATAGAATTCTTTTGATAATGGAAATATCTCTCAATTTTCATTATAGATGCTAGCTAAAGTATGCTTCTTGTAATGCAAAAAAAGTCCTCATTTTACATTATTGTGTGAAAATTCACACAAATTGAGTACAGTGAACATCTAAAAAAACATTTCTAGGTTATATATTTTAAAAATATGTTTTGAAATTTTCCATTTAAGATGAAACAATTTTTAAAGTTTGACTATCAACTGATTCTTACATTGCAGTTGAAAACACATTGAGAATAAATAATATTCAGCATAATATTTGAAAACTTTATATAGGAAATGCATGCTGCCAAGATGTGCTCAGGATCAAATATTTCACTCTTTTTTACTTTAACTATTTCTTTTTAAATGCAATGAAGATCTGTATCATTACCTAAAATGACAGTGTTTATTTTAAAAACCATTGTATATAATCAAATATGAAATGATGCGATGTCTATTGTGCATGATGGAATATGCTCCTCCATATAAGCCCAGAGAATAAACAGGGGCAGAATGCTAGGCATTGGCATAGAGCTAATAGTCAACACATATATCTGTAGACAACAAATGTAAATCATATTTCAAATCTGGCATTCACTGACATATTTATCAGGTAAAGTCATAATCATAGTTTATTGACTCTAAAATTTGTTTTGTTCTCATTTCAGATAAATAAAATGAACAGTTAATTCTTGCACCATTTCTCATTAACTTCAATGCGGTGTCGTAATAAGGGATTTCCCAGGGGAAATAACACCTGAGATGACTTTCATGGCAGTAGTTTGGATTCCTTCACTACAGTGAGACATATAAGTAAGGAGATCCTAAACATAGGGAAAAGCGAATACAATAATGGATTCCTGAACTAAGTGTTCCTCGAGCTTGTGCCTGCTTGTGACTTGGAGTAAGTAGGTACAGTGTTGTCATAAAAACTACACATGACCTTATGTGGCCCAACCCAATTGTCCTATTTTGAAGATGCTCAGTCAGTGGAATAGACCATAAAAAAAAAAGCTCAGCCAGTAGGATGGCTGAGCAGAGAAAGGTGTTGATAGCCTAAATTGTATCCCTAGAACCCACCTGACAGAAAGATACCACCAGAGCAGAGTCCCATAGATTGTTCTCAGACCTCCAGCCACTATGGAATGTGTGCACTGACACACACATACACACTAAATAAATATCATAAAGAGTTTTAAGTAAAGGAATGAAGCAACCTGTGATTAAAATTGATATAGAAAATAAAAATAATCTCTATCCACTATATTTATATTTCATCCAGGGTTGATAATGCTAAGGAATAGGTTTCAGTTCATATAATAAATATTTTATGCTAAAGATTCTTGCAAACAGTGTAATGCAATGTTTCTAATTTTAATAATTGCAATATTTATGTATTATTGCTAATGTACAATTATTCATGTATGTATCATCTTCATATTGTAATGATAATTAAAATAATCTCTGACTTTGAGAGTAGAGGAATATTTAAAATTTATTAACATTTTTAATTGTCTCTTTCCCATTAGGTATCAATTGCAAATAGCTTCTTGATATACATAAATAAATATTATATGCACCCCACATATTATATATAAGCATATATATATATATTCAGATATAGAAATACAAGCTGATGCATCTGTTTTTGTTGCTTATGTGTATATTGTCAAAAGCATTTTGAAAATCACTACATAAGTGCATATATGCACACATAGAAATTTACAATTGGTCCTGAAACTGACTTAAGGACAAAATTGTGATCATATCTATTGGCCAGTCACATAAATTGGTAAATAAATTTTGTCAATTACATTTTCAGATTAATGTAAAAGTTTTACTATGTTCTTAAATTTTTCTATGCAAATTTATATTACATGAAGTATTTTAATAACAAATTATATAATTAAAGATTTTAAAATTTTCTTAATTTATATACATATTTAACTTTTATTCAGGGTGTTCAAACAGAAGGCATTTCGGCCAGTATGCAGTTATATTTTCAGTGATTTTTATATTCTGAACATTTTATATGATGACATTCACATTTAAGAATCATAAAAGATTCCTAGAGGAAGTCACAATTCATGCTGTATGAACAGGCAGTATTATGTGCTAGGACAATGGTGGCATTGATTGCTCAGTTATGATCATAATTTCTACACACTGGGAAATGACTTATTCAGATATGTGTGATACTCATTGGGTATCTTAAAATTTATCTTCATGTTTTTGTTACATAAGTAGAATTCAGTATTAACCCTCAGGAATGATGTGGAATTCCCCTCTGTATGATGTCACTATGCTTTATTACCATTGGTTAATAAAGAAGCTGCATGAAACAAATGGATTAAAAGATTAAAACCAGTTGGAAAATCTGAACAGAGATGTGAAATAGTAAGCAGACTCAAAGAGATACAATATAGCTGCCAAAAAAGACAGATGGTGGAACTTTACCACTAAATCACAAACTTCTTGGTAAAATACAAAGTACTAGGAATAGGTTAACTTAAGATAATAGTTACTCAATAAGAAGCTTAAGCTATTGCCCAAGCAATGTTGTAATTAATATAGTTTCTGAGTAATTATTTGGGTCTGGGGTGATGGGAATAAACAAGCAGTCTCTGCCTACAAATTGGCATGCCAAAGTGGGCTGACTATATCCACATAAAACCTGAGAAAGCTTGAAAAGGAATTCTAGACACAAAAGAACAGAGTTTAGTGCACCTTCTTAGTAGCCACATTTTTTTTTTCCAGATGGACTCAGTTTGTTGACTCTGAACAGGAGCTCCACGATTCCTTTAAGAGAGGTCTTCTTGATTCAGCATTAGAAACAAAAAACCATGTGTCTTCTTTAAGGACTGGCAGCTTACTGGTTCATTTAAGTTACACAACAGCTCTGGGTCTTTCAGGAGGCTGAGCACTTGAATAGGGTCGATTAGCAGCATATTATAAATTGCTTAATGTTGAAATAGACCTGCTGTGACCCTGGAGTTGTGGTAGTATATATACTCTCAGAGGCAGTGAACATGCCACTGCCATGTTGGACTAGGCAGAGCCAACAGACAGGGCCACAGAGTTGGTCCTAGTCATGCCTATTCAGCATAAAAAAAAAAGAAAAAGCACTCCTAGTTTGAAAAGATTTTAGATGCACACACAATAAAGACAAATTCAGATAAAAAAGACCTCTAATTGTGTCACAGTGTTAGATATACGTACTAAAAAGAAGAGAGGGAAGGAAGTATAATAGACAGCTACAAAAAAGTAAAGTTTTTAAAGAGACAGAGTATAGGCAATCATAGATTAAAAGAGTGAGTTAAACCTCTTGATTTCAAAATTTGGGTCTAAGGATATATTTCTTTGGAATAGAGGTTCTACTTCTGTTTCTACAGAGAATAGAAAGCTGTGGATTCCTTACCAGCTAATATGGTTTGATCAAACAAGACCTGAAGCAATGGCCCAGACGACCCAACATTCAAGACAGCTTCAGGATTGCTAGCTGAGATGGACCTACCACAGAATACTTCATGAAAAATTTGATTAACAGCACTACCAATCAGCAGTATGTAGTCTAGATAACAATGCCCAAATTCCCTAAATGATTGCTTATAAATGTTTGTATACATTTAAAGAGGGATATGCTATAGAGATGAATACTTTGCATTGGTATGGATCTTGGTTTATTGATAAAAATTTAAGGTCAATTTTGTTATATGTATATTTCTACTCTTAAATAAGGTATTGTGTTTGTGTAGTTCATTTAAAAATATATATAATGTATAATTAAGAAATACAGGTTAATAACTATCTATAACAGTCAAGCTTGTAGTCATGTCAGTTAGGTTTTCTAGATGTACAAAGATATATTTTAGATGGAGAGTTATTCTTCACACCCTTCAAAGACTTACAATATATGCCATTTAAAATGTTTAAGAAATTAGGACTTTTCTTGATTATGAGACACATCTGATCCTGGTAGCACCAATCTACTTCAAGAGGATGATGGGTATTGGGAAGTCTCCTTATGGAGTTTATTAGCCATTTGGATAAGAAACTGCTCTTGCCTGAACTGCTTGATGGTATGCCCTATAAACTGGACAAGCAGAAACGACAGAAAAATGATTACTGAAGTTGCCAAAAGAAGGTGAGACAATCCTTTAGGGTTTCTGCTTCATGAAAGAGTCTTCCACACATTCTGTAGGATACGAAGAAAGTGACTGGTAAACTGCCAATATAGGCAAAACAGTCTTTCAAATGTCCTGCTTCATGGAAAATTCTGCTAGATACTATAGGTCTGTAGGCTGAAGATAGATTTCTAATGTTACAGGAGAACTTTGGGTGACTGTCCAGTCAGTGAGATGTCTTTGTCAATTTTAGAGTTCTGGAAGTTGCTTATAATGCACCCCTGTTTGCTTAAGTGTTATTAGATTTTTCTGAAGTCATTGATGGAATTGAAGAAAAATAGTTATAATTATAAAAGATAGACTAGATATAAAATTTTAGACTCATAAAGATAGGATAAATGATAGAGTAATTTCCTTAGTTTGTCAAATGTAAATGGACTAAATATTATAACCATAATTCTTGCTTAATAACTGTTTTGCTGTTTGTAATCTTACTATGCTAAAGTTAAAACCTTCCTTTTTAATTAGACAGAAAAAGGGAGGTGATGTGAGATTTCCCCTGTATGCTCTGAATATATTTTATTGCTATTGGTTAATAAATAAGCTGCTTTCAGCCAATAGCTTAACAGAATAAAGCCAGGTGGAAAGCCCAGAGATGTAGAGAGAGAGAGAGAGAGTATGTGGAGCAGAAGATGTGCCATGTAGCTGACGAAGGAGACAGACCCTGGAAACTTACCAATAAACTGCAAGCCTTGTGATAAAATACAAAATAATAGAAATGGGTTAATTTAAGATGCAAGAGTTACTTAATAAGAAGCCTAAGCTATTGGCCAAGCAGTGTTGTAATTAACAGTTTCTGTGTAATTGTTTGTGTCTGGGGTGACTGGGAACAAGCAAGCAGTCTCTGCCTACACATGGGACTTAAAAGGACACTCATGCTCATTCCCAATGACACAGTGAAGATGCTATAAACAAGGTGATTTCAAGTGTTGCATGTAAAGTAGCTGCAAATTCTGTGGATGAGACCCATTCTGTGTACAAATCTTGTCACATGTTCAGATTGGATTATCTTTTCTTTCACTTTACTAGGATCCAGTAAGGCATAGTTCTTAGCAATTAACGGGTATGTTTTCTTAAATAATGATAAGCTACAAGATAAACGACTACTAAAGTCTTTCTTTTATGGTTAATAAGAACTAAAAACAATATTCTGGAGAATAGTAAGGGGCAGTTAACTTTGTGTTGCAGTAAATTCACTTAATTCTATACACAGAAACAAAACCGAAGTGCATAAAGAATTCTACAAATCGTTACTAAGTAGTGAATTTAGTGTGAGCTTTAAGGGGATAAAAGATGCTACAGATTATTTTTACTTCTTTAGTTGAGAGATGAAGTCTGTTACTTTACACTTGAATGCTCAAAGCTACCCTCAGTTTACAAATTCAACCTAATGCTTGTCTGTAAGAAATATAACATGCATCTTACACTCTTGAAACCCTGAGTTTCCCTTTAAAATGTTCACTTAAGAATCTGAGGAGATCATACACAAAGGTTCTAAAGCTAAAAAGAGGAAAGCGACAGCTGAGCTCCATCTAAATAAAGTCTTCTCTGTTCAAGATATGACGTGTAAGTCATCAGAGTGGTCTGGATTAGATCAGCTGCCAGGTAAAATGCAGAGAGTCTCTAACTTATTGTCCAGTTTATTATATTTTGACTTCACACTAATTCAAAGGCATACCAATACAGACATTTTTGTTTTAATGATTTCATGATAATAATCTACAAATTTCATATTAGATTTACCGCTTCATTTAAAATTAAGTATTGTGTTATAATATTTTGTCCAACCATAAGCTAATATTAATATTCTGAAAATTCAGGTGGAAAATTAGGTAAAGCCACTATACTCGGCAGATTAAGAATATTAATTGTGGTAGATTTAATTTAATTGAACTTTTTATTTGGATGAATTTGGATGAATGTAACTGTATTCTACTGTGAAGGACATGTTTGTTACCTCTGAGAAGTTGATACCATATGCCACAGAAGACTCAATTTAGCCTCAACTACAGGTGTGAGTCACAGACGTTGAACCCCATCAATATAGGTGTTATTTTGTATTTGAGTATGTATTATTATCATTAAATATCAGATAAAATGGTTATTACAAAGAAAATCACCTATATCTGTATAACTAGTGCATATTTACACATTACCAGCAGCAATGCCATGTCTGCATAGGCAATTTAGACTGGGGATTTTTTTTACCTAGATAACTTTGGGCTAAAAAAAAAAAAGCTGAAAGGTTTTTCTCATAAATAATCTCTGACACATATTTTGCCTTTTCCTTTGATTTTAATATTGATTAGAGAAACCTTACTAAGACAAGAAGGTGGCCATAAAATAAAATAAAGATTGGAAATAGCTAAGCAGATGACAGTAAGAACTCAGAAAGATTTTATTGGCTCAAGGTCAAAGCTGTGACTAGTGGACATGTGACTTTCACTGTCCAGGCAGTGAGCTCCAGAAGTCATGCTCTGCCCCATTCTGTTGACTCAAAATCCTAGCTCCCTTCCTGCCTAGGTTTACACAGCTCTCAACACGGTCAAAGTTTTCCTTAGACTTCAGTATTCTTGTACCGAACTTTTTCAAGTCTGTTTCTTTAAAAGGTTCGGTTTTTATTAAAAATAATTGTTTGAAAATCAATTATATTCAGAAACAAATGCAAGAAAACAAACAATAGAAACTCAGAAGTTGGCAAGAAATATTTTTAAAATTCACTTCAAATAAGTTGGTGTTTTGAGATTTATGATGTTTATTGCCCAAAATGGGTTAAAATATTCATTCTTATTTTATGCACATATAATCCTATCAGTGTAATTTCATTCTGCTGTCAAAAAAGGGATGAGCATTAGATACCATGTGTACGTATCTACTTCAGTATCTGTCCGATACTATGGAACATTCCTTATTTGACATTACAAAACAGTTCTCAAATCAGGAATACTGGTATACACCTTTAATCTTAGTACCCAAGAAGCAGAGACAGATCAGTCTCTATGAGTGTGAAGCCAGCCTGGTCAACATAGCAAGACCAGGCCAGCCAATGCTATATAGGGAAGGCATATAAAACATGTAAATCAACATATAAATAAATGAAAAAACAAAATTTCACACAGAGAATGTACCAAGATACAAAAATGTTTCATTGTATTTTTCTATGTGACCAAGTGGCTTAAAAATGTATTAAAAATGTTTTTCATATATGATAATCATATAAACAGAAGTGTCATCTGACAGAATTTCTTAGTTTCCACTAAAGTAATGCATAGACCTGTGAAAATAAGTAATTAGTACTTAAACCCTCAGCCTTAAAAGGGCAGACCAGTGGTCACTGAAAAGCAAAATCTTAGATGATATTTTTGTCACCTGTTGGCTTGATGAAATACTTTAATGTATTGAACCATTTTATACTGGAGAGATGATATTTAAAAACAAAACTTATAAGACTCAAACAACAAAGCACAGCACAAAACTCATCAAGTTACTGAAATCAACAAGATCCCCGAGGCCTTTCTAGGGTCTTATAAGTAGTAACAATTCGTTGGAAGGAAAGATGACGTCTTGCTGAATTGCCTGGGTTTCACCTAAGGGAAATTTGAGGATATAACCATTCTGAGTCCTCACCCATGCTTGAGCGTGTTTTTGGTGATGTATCTGACTTTGTGACATCTGTATTCTTTGAAGAAAACTCAACAAAATTACTGGTTCACTAAGCTAGGTTTGGGTGGGAGGGTTTCTCTGCTCTATAATCAGTAGCTTATGCTGAGTTGGATAGATATTTATTCACCATTTTCCCCAGGAAAATTCACATAAAAATACAGAGTAAAAGAACGTAAAAATAATCAACAGCAAACAAAATCAACTGCAGTACAGTATGCAAGAGTGACCAGTAACTAGGGTTACTTACTTTCAAGGACTACACCTTTGAAATCATGAAAGGAGACACAGAAATCTCAAAGATAAAAGTGGAGACATGGGTTCACAATCTGTTCTGACCTTGGATATTGTCACCAATTATAGCATAAAGACACCATGGAGTTTGAAATGCGTAGTGAAGAGCGGAAGACTTGGTCCAACCTCTCCAGCTTGGCAAAATGCATTTTGGTCTTCTGGCTATTACACTGTATCTATCCTCCTTTTATGATATTCCTCAGGCTTTTTTTTATATTGTATTCTCTTTGCAGTTGCATTCTTTTTACAGAATTTTCAAATCCTCATGAGGTTCACAGTGTCTCTCAAATTCCTCTTTCTCCTATCACTTTTACCAATATGTTTTATATACATATATAGTATTAACTTACATTTATTTTTTACATTAATGTTCAATATTTGTTAACTTTTCATAACTATTTGTACATACTTCTGCCCTTCAGTACTGTAACAGTCAGAGGACCAGTATGTGAGTGTGGAGATAGTGCCCCATGACATAACAGGGAAAGCATATGGGAAACTCCAAACAGTATGATTGTCTGAACAAGACCAACATAATGACAGCACCATGTGATGTGTCAATGGGACTGAGAAATATTCCCCAAGAACCTACCCTTAAGCAGAGAGCTTCAGGTAGTTAATGACTGTCAAGCTAAGGAGAGCCATAATTTAAAAAGTTGTGGATTTGGGTAGGAAAAGGGGTAGATTGTAACAGTTTGGGGAGGGAAGGGTCAGAATGATGTAGATGCAGGGCTTATGTATTACACTCACAAATTGAAAGAATGAAAACAAAAACTCAGTAAGGACAGTAAAATATCTCTAAGTATAATATCTATTTTATAACAAAATTTATATGAAATGAATCAGCACATAGTTGAAAAGTATAGAGGTATTACTAATAATCTGGATAATAAATAATTAGAATGATAATAAAGTAATATGAGATGTTTATTATGTGAGTAAACATATATAACCCATATATGGGACAGAAGAAAAAAAGCAGCAAAGAATGATATGTATCTAACATTGAAAATGAAAGAAAAGCATGGGAACCGGCCAAAGTTTTTTTTTTTTTTTTTTTTTTTCTTTTTCGAGACAGGGTTTCTCTGTGGTTTTGGAGCCTGTCCTGGAACTAGCTCTTGTAGACCAGACTGGTCTCGAATTCACAGAGATCCGCCTGCCTCTGCATCCCAAGTGCTGGGATTAAAGGCTTGCGCCACCACCACCCGGCTCAAAGTAATTTTAACTAACAAAAATATGTATATAAATAAGAGAAAAACATAAAAATAACTCTTTAAAACTCACATAACCAAAAATACAGTGCTCATAGCTTAGGTTCAAAGATATGATTATTTATTTATTTGTTTGTTTATCTTTATGAGACTGAGTTTTGCTATAGTTTTGGAGACTGTCCTGAAACTAGATCCTGTAGACCAGACTGCCCTTGAACTCACAGAGATCTGCCTGCTTCTGCCTCCAAAATGCTGGACTGTGTGCCACCACTGCCCAGCTGATTTTATTTCATTGACAGAATGAGGAAGGAAAGAAAATTGAAATGTTCAAATGAATTTAACAGCATATTTAATGCCAGTTTTCAGCATGTTCTGGAAAAGTCCAGTCAATAGCTTGATTTCAGTGACTGGGATGAGATTAGCAGAATTTACTACTAAAACACTCAAAAATATTTATTTGTTTGTTTGTTTGCTTATTTATCATTTATTTATAAATAAGCAGACTTATTTCCAAATGTCTGTAGTATTATTCTTAGCATTTTATACACACAAATCAATTAATGCATATAGAAATTATTCATGTTTTGTTTTTGCATTAATTTAATATGAATACCATGACAAATTACTTCACATTCTGTGGTTACCATAAACATGGATGTACTCATTATGTTTCTCTATATGATGTGGCTATGAGGTTTTATACGCCTAGAACCAAATACTTGTAGAACTATGATCTTTACTGCAGTATCTAGGAAAGAATTTACAGGTTTGATCCATCTGTTGGGTCCATTTCCTTACTGTGATAATACTTGCCAGATGTAAGTCAATCCATTGGTATTTCAAAAACTTTTCTCCACTATCCAAAGCAGCTACTATGGTCATCACGTCCTGTCTATACATGAAATTCCCTGCTTTCCGTGCAGTTTCTTCCTTGCTTTATCTTCCGAAAAAATGTCCCTGACCAATTTTGCTACTGCCCTAGGAGACAGAATGGGTCACAATGAGCCACCTGTGTTATATAAATATTTTATCATTATATTACTGGAAAAAAACTTAATGCCATCTACAAAAATTGTTTCACATCAGTATCTAGGCTGGCATTTGATTGAATAACCAGGCTTGTGAATCTTGGATGGACATATTTAGAAACATTCTGATCACATTATAATTCATATTTCATATAAAAGCAAGCTAGATACTAAGTGCTTAAATATATAACTGTTGTAAGGAGAGGAGGACAGGAAAAACAAGTCTATTAATCTGTATATTGCCACGTGGCAGTGGCTTATAGGAGATTCTAACTGCCGTCCATCTCAGGTATAGGATCCATGCCTTCTCTCACTCTACCCTTCTTTCTTCTTTTTTTCCCAGCATTCAGTTTTGTTTTCTCCATCTAAGTACTGCCTTATTAACTAGGCCAATGCAGTTTCTTTATTCATTAACCAATGAAAGCAACACACAAACAGAAGGAACACTTACACCATACAACAATGATGTAAAGTTTAAAGTTGAGTAACTGGATATTGTCAGAAGGATCTATGATAACTTCCATATTGCCATAAAGAATTGTGCCCATAAGTGTATACTAGTATAGCATTACAGGTATTTTTTTTTTTTTGGTTTTTTTGAGACAGGGTTTCTCTGTGGCTTTGGAGCCTGTCCTGGAACTAGCTCTGTAGACCGGGCTGGTCTCGAACTCACAGAGATCCGCCTGCCTCTGCCTCCCGAGTGCTGGGATTAAAGGCGTGCGCCACCACCGCCCGGCCATTACAGGTATTTCAAAAGACAACAGAAACCAGGAGAGTTGTCATTATCAACTGAGACATTATTCAGAGACATTATATATTTAAGTGTAAACATAGCATATAAAATGTACCAGAAAAGTCAATGAGTTTTAACCTCCTCTTGGAAGGATGATTCTATAAGACACTAAGAGAAGCAATAAAGCAGAAAAACTATCACTTACAATAGAGACATTATAATTTAAACCCAATTTTAAAGGGGGAAAATCTCTTTAAAAGATTCCAATCACAGGTATATCTCTTAGGACGTAGTATCCACATTTTTTTTCCACTTACAGTATTCTCACCAGCTTACAAAAGACTTTACACTTAAAGGTGAAATATTATTCTAATTTCTTTTTTTCGAGCAACTTGAAAGAATGGTTTTCACCTTCCTTGTATTACGCTGTGAGAGGTCCTAGTTATCACAGCAAGTAAAACACGAGAAAGAAAATTTGCAATTCAGAAAGAAAGAGCCACTGTCATAACTTGCTGACAAGATAATTGTTTAAATACAATGTTTAAGAGAATGTAATAGTGGCTTATGCACTTTTATCAAAATGAGAATTTGGTATTCATGAAGACAAAATTAAAATGAACAGTGGATATCAAAATGTATATGAGGAATTATCAACAACGGGAGCTCCCAATGTTTCCTGAATAAGTCAAGAGTAATTTTGTAAATTAATTGTGTCTCTCAACACCAGCATAAACTGTCAGACAACATCACAGTTCAACAAGCAGATCTTCCTGTAGTCTGAAACTCAGGATAAAGGTATGAGAACGAGGAATGAGACAATTGTAAACATCTTGGAGAAACATTTAACCCAACTTGATTATATCTGAGATCTTTTTTTCTAACTCAGGTCTCTTATACTTAGACCTTATGCTATCACACCTGTAGCTGTTCTTCTTGATGAATAATCTCTTTTGTTCTTAAGTTGTAACAATCTCTGTCCATGCATTAAATGTCACCCTCTCTATTCTCCTCCCTCAAGGACATAATTCTAGGCATCCTCTCCCGTCTTATGTACTCCCATATGTTCACATGTTGTTTTTTTTTCTCTCTATTGAACTGTTTTTATGAGTTTAGAAATATGCTGTATTTTTCCCAGTCTGATTATGAAGCAAAACACAGACTTTGTCTTGAACACTATTTCATGGCTTCTATTTTGGCATTGTTTTGCTCCCATGTTGTGGCAACAGTCCTGAAATGGCTTGCCTATCCTCATCTGCTCTGCTAGTCTTCTTTAAATACAATCCAATTGGGCCTTGGTCCCACAGATCCTGTGCTCTTGACTTCCCTGATGTTAAATCAGCTCCTACTTGACTTAGCAGTGGCATTCCTCACCATTGACTGCTGTGATTTTCCTCCACATTCTCCAGCTTTCCTGATTGCTTTCATGCCTCACCTTTTACTCTTCCAGTATTTTACTTATCTCTGCTTTTTGAGGTGGGCCACACCATGCACAGAGTATGTTCTTCCCTTCTTATTTTCCATTTGAGATCTCACTTATTCCTAATCTTTCTGCCAGCAATTCTGAAATTTCCATCTACAGCCAAATGAAACACACACACACACACACACAAATATATATATACACACATGTGCACTTGTACCAAATAATCACATGTCTAGTTAATTGTGCTTTTCTTGATACCTGAAAAACATATCCAGAATACAAGCATATCTTTTTCTCTTTCTATTCACCTAATTCATTTTACATTGTTTCTCTTCTGATTTCTGTGATACTACCTCTATCCTCATGACAATATAAGAGGACAGAGTCACCCTTTAGGAATCAAAGTTTGATTAGGTGACTTCTCTCTTCAAAATCCTGCGCAACTCCTCATTTTGCTCTGAGTGCATTATCAGAATTTTCTGTGATCCTGCCAGGTCCAAAGCGCTCTCATTGCCCCATGATAGGCATCAGTTCTTAAAGCTCTCTCTGTTCTCCCCTTTTTCTACACAAGTTGCCATTTTTGTATTTCACCAAGGCAGCAGGCAAGCAATTAAAAACATATAAAAATCATCAAGTAAGTTGCAAACATATGGGCAAAGAAAATGACTACAGTTGTTACAAAGGATAAAATACAAATGAACAATCAGTATAAGTTAAAATATGACTGATGGTACAGTCCTCAAAACCTTGAGGACTATTTTAAAAGAAGCCATGAGCTATTATTAATGATATTATTAATGGTCTTCAAATAATGATTCCTCACCATGAAAATGATAGGAATCTATGCCCACAATTCTTTCCATAACAAAGTTTAACTCCCCTTTGTTACTTATTTTAATAAAACTTAGATCTTAAATTAATTGTTAATTTGTAAATAAAATGAATATAAAGTATATTTTAAGGCACTGAAACTAATAATGTTTTGAAAAACATTTAGAGAGTTATATTTTGAAATACAATATAAAATAAATCTGTATATACATGTGAGAAGTGATAGAAATCTATTTCCATTAAAAACATTAAAATACATTTAGGGATACTAATAAATTACTATCTTCAAATAGTGAGGTTAGTTTTGTTTCAACATGCATGAATCACCTTAATATTATAGGTATATATAATAAGAATATTAGAATCACAATATTTATCACTATAACACTAGCACTACTAGGTGACTTTTCAGGAGTTGTTTCCATTGGTTTTTCTAGGAGGCTGCTTGTTCATTTCCTGGCTGCCCAGACTCCTGAAATAACCACACAGAAACTATATATTTAAATCACTGCTTGTCCAATTATTTAAGTGTAAGTGGGGTTACCAGGCAAGAAGTAGAGGCGGGGCAATGAGAACTGAAGAATTCTGGGAAGAAGGAAGAGTCAGTTTGCTGTTGTCACCAAACTCGGAGGATGTAAATATGTGACTGCCTTGCCAAAAAATGGTACCAAGTATGTGGCTAACAGACAAGAATTATGGACTATATAAGTTATAAGAGTTAATCAGAAGCCTGAGCTACTAAGCCAGTTTATGATTAATGTAGACCTCTATGTGTTTATTTGGGACTAATGGCTGTGACACATGGTGGAACTGAAACATCAGTCAACAGTTCCTGAAATAGTTTGTCACTCGTGTGCACAGCATTGATTTTAATGTTGAGATGACAGCAGTGAATAAGACATCTCTGTGTCACAGAACTTCAACAGTGATGGCTTCCATTCCAAGGTTTCATCTTTGCGCCGAGCTTACTTTTCTTCACTTCACTCTATGTTTCAGAATATTTGATCACACTGTGACACTTCTTGACTGTGTTAATAAAGTTAACTTTGAATCAGGGGGTGGAGCCAGCTACTAGCTTACAGTGACTAGTAATATAGAAGCCAGGAAAATGGATAAGAAAGACAGACAGGATGGAGAAGAGAGAGACGTGTGGAGTGAAGAGGTGCTGGTTGGGTCTCTGGAAAGAAAGGGAAGGTTATCCGGTTGCTCATACTTTGCTTCTTTGAGCTATATGGTTTTACCCTAATATCTGACTCTCAATTTTTTTTTTGGTAATAGAACAATTTAGAAAAATATATTTTTTTTTAGTTTTGTTTTTTTATTTTTATTTATTTATTTTTTGTTGCAGGGTTTCTTTGTGTAACAGTTCTGGCTGTCCTGGAACTCACTCAGTAGACCAGGCTGACCTCAAACTCACAGAGATACACCTGTCTCTGACTCCTGAGTATTGGGATTAAGGTCATGGGTCCCCAATGCCCTTTTGGCCATGAACTAAAAATATGGAATGCAATCTTCTCCATACTTTTTCAGTTTTAGTACACATTTTGCCAAAGCTAGCATATTAGGCACAAAAATGTGTTTTGCAAATTGTCCTATTACCAACAAAAACTTGAGTTAAATATTGAGTGAAAGCCTTCAGATCAAAGAAACAGAGGATGGGCAACCAGTCAACCTTCTCTTTCTTACCAGAGACCCAGCCAGGACCTCTTCCCTCTACATGTCACAGACTGAAAAGACAGAAGGAATTCCAAGTCCCTCCCTTCTCCATTCTGTCTTCCCTTTCCATGTTCCTGGCTTCTCTATGAATAATTCCAATCAGCTAGTCATTGGCTCCATCCCCTGATTAAAAGTTAATTTTATTAACACTGTCTAGAAATGTCAGAGTACAAATATCCCACAATTGCTCTGCTTCTCCTTTAAAATGATTTCGGTAAAACTTTTAAAACATTAAGATTTTTTTATTTGTCTTCTGATAAAGTATATACTCTATGTCATAACTTAGCAAAAATTTCAAATTTATATGTATATGGTAAATAATTCAAATAATGTCTAATGCACTTGAATAAAATATTTATCTTTTGTATTTCAGTTTTCTGTAGACAACTGTCTACACTGTACATAAAAGCTGTGAAATCAATTCATTCTTTCCACTTTGTGCAAAGAGACACTTTTCAAGCCATTACCTTTAACAATGTGCTTTGTCTTAGCATTAATTTTAATATTGTAATAATTCACTTGGCACCAGAATTTCATCTACCATCCAAATATTTCTAAGTATGTACAAACATTAATTAAGTAGCACAATATCTCTGCAAAGAAAACTATTATTACAACCCTGGAATTTTGAAGATCATTGAATAGGAAAACATAATGATGGGGAATTCATTTTAAATTAATCAAAAGAGGAGGACATTGTCAGCTGGAACACTTTCAGTTCATGACATTGCTCAAAAAAAATGTTGAGGAATGACTGGGGCCAAATCT
Organism: Alexandromys fortis; assembly: GCF_014885135.2. Lineage (NCBI taxonomy): Eukaryota > Metazoa > Chordata > Mammalia > Rodentia > Cricetidae > Alexandromys > Alexandromys fortis. Next base: position 5,343,935 of record NW_026067933.1, read on the forward strand.
TGAAATTAGACTATACCTTTCAAATCATCCCTCGGTTCAGGATATAAAAAGTGAGAGAAAAGTCATCTGAATAGTTTTTGAGTGACACTTACCGAAAATGAAAGCACTGTTTAAGGCTGCAAAAAAATTCCCTAACAAAAATACAATCACTAAAAGATGCATTTATTAGTTGCTTGTAGTTCTTTGTGTACTGATGAGGTTTCTTTCTTTTTTTTTTCAATTTTACATTTCTTTCTTTTTTTAATATATTTTTTTTATTGAAAAAAAAAAAGATTTCCGCCTCCTCCCCGCCTCCCATTTCCCTCCCCGTCTCCCTTTTCCCCCCTCCTCCCTCTCCTCTCCCCCTCCCCCCCCACTCCTCTTCCCCTCCCTCTCCAGTCTGAGGGGCAGTCAGGGATGAGGTTTCTTGAACTTTCCCGCATCTATGTTAGCTTGTCTATTGGTGTTGTACTCCAATTGGTTATCCAGTACTAAATGATCATCCCTGAAACCATCTGCATTCAAGTAACATTAAGCAGACTGGGCAGGTTGTATTTAAATATTTGGGAGTGTGTGTGTGTGTGTGTGTGTGTGTGTGTGTGTGTGTAAAACAACAGTTAGAGAGAGAGAGAGAGAGAGAGAGAGAGAGAGAGAGAGAGACCATTAATTTAAAAGAGAGCAAGGAGGGCTTAGGGTTATATGTGTTATATTGAATGGCTTGAAGTGATCATTGGTGGAGAAAAATTATATATTATAACTTCAAGAAAAACAAATAAGTAGTTATTAACAAAATAAGATAGAGGTGATTAGTTATAAAGGACACATGGTAATTCAATTGGGAAAGGTTTTATGCCCACAGAAAATGCATCAGAAATCCCGGACCTCTTGAGGTAAATTATAAGATACTTGCTCCGAGCAGTGGTGGCACATGCCTTTAATCCCAGCACTCGGGAGGCAGAGGCAGGCGGATCTCTGTGCGTTGGAGACCATCAGCCTGGTCTACAAGAGCTAGTTCCAGGACGGCCCCAAAGCTACAGAAAACCCCGTCTCAAAAAATCAAAAAAAGATAATTGCTACATTGAGCATACTTTTTCTTCACAACAAAGGCTACCAGGAAAGATCACTTACCTACAAGTAAACGAAAAATATGATACTGAAGATTCTATTATAATAATAATTATGATTGATGAAAAATCTAAATATTGGATAATTTGAACAAATTGAAAATTTTTTCATCATTATCCATATGGAGTAGTGAATCTTCACTACTCCAAGTTCTTTATCAAAAACAGAGAAGCAGGGGATAAGGGAGGACCCAAACTATAACTGTATGTTGTTATCTACACCCAAAAAATGACCAATGGATTTATAAGGAAATAAATCTTATTTTTTTAATGCAGCTTTGTTGTATTTAACATCATCTAATTTTAATAACTGTCAGATTTTGTACAGTTTCACTGTGAAAATGATTTCATGTTTGCTGGTTTGTCATTGGCAATGAATCCTGAAGGTAAAGCTGTGGAAGACATGGAACTTAAAGGGCTTAAACTCTGTTCAGGAAGTACATTGCCTTTGCATTCACCAGAGCTCTCAGAATTTGGGGAGATATATTGTGTTTGTCTGAAAGATAGTTTCAGAATTACTTCAATCTTTTTCAGTACAAGTGAGTGAAAAATGCTGTGTGAGAATGAGATGTGTCATTTAGCTGTGGAATATGTGGGGGACGCTATAGTGGGGTTTGGCACTGGAATTATGCCATCCATAAAAATATACCATTTCAGTTATGCTTACTACATTTTCAAAAGTTGGCAGCTGCCTGCTATGATAACAAATGAGAGGGAGAACTGGACATCTTTGATGAATTTTAATATAATGGAAATTATCTCATAAAATACTAATGCATAGTGCACTGGAAATTCTGCACTATTTAGTATAAGCTAACCTGACCTTCCAAACAAAAAGTTAGTGTTTTGCAATATACTATACCTAAAAAAGAAATAAAATTTTTACCTAAAGCTTAAAGTTCTTAAAATAAACAACTTCTATTTTTTTGAAATATTTTATCTGAAAATTTAGCTGGTCAATATTTATTCTTACCTGTTCCTCCTTGATTTATCTAAATAGATAAAAGCTATTAGTCTGAGTATTTTCTTCTTTTTCTTATCTCATACATTGCGCCCAGACCACAATTTCCCTCCCAGTCACTCTTCCCCGTCCATCCATCCCCTCCTGCTACTACCACTCTCCTCCAGGTCTGTTCCTCTTCTGTTTTCTTTAAGAGAACAACATGCCTCCTACGGATATCAACAGAGCAGGGCATAATAAGTTACAGTAAGACCAGGCACAAATACTTGTATCAAAGATGGATGAAGCAACCCAAAAGGAGGAAAAGTATTCCAAGAACTGGCAAGAGAGTGAGAGACACCCTCCACTCCTACTGTTAGGAGTCCCACAAGAACACCAACAACTATAACATATATGCAGGGAATATAGCTTAGACCCATAATATGGCCTCCCTGATTGTCACTTCAGTATCTATGAGCCCTATCACCCTGCTTAGTTGATTCTATAGGCTGTGTTCTCATGGTGTCCTCAGCCTCCTGACTTCCATCCCTGTTCTGAAGTGTTCCCCAAGCTTTTCCTATTTCTTATGTCTCAGATTAATGCGTTTAATGGAAATTGTGCTGAAAAAAACTAATATAGATTATTAAAGCAATAATTATTAGCAGTAATAGAGAAAAAAACTTTTATCAGTCACAAAATAAATGTCATATATTTACTTATTAAATTTTTATGGCATTCTTTGAGATGGACATTGTAACTAGTAAAATTTTAAAATACACACACACATGTGTTAAAATGAAAAAAAATGTTTTTACCCAAAGCAGTTATAAGCAATTGACACAATTGTTAATTTATGGAATACTCTATAATATTTTGAGAAGCAAATGAAGCTAAGAAAGTTTCTCTTCATGTGGAAAATAGGATTATGCAAGCTGTAAAAACACAACTTTCAGTGCCAGCATTAAAAAGAACAACCTAGGCCTTGACTTTAAGAAGTGGGGAGAAGTTTCCATATCTATAAAACTAATATTGACATGTTTCATTGGTAATTGCATTTGCCAATGTTGTTTATGTGCTATTACGTGTCTCTCATTACTCCTATTTTCTCAGAAATACACATTTTCCCCATTTGAACCCTCTCTGTTATATTTCATAATTAGTTATCTTAGGTAAATATAATACCTTGGATTACAGTCTATATAGTGTGAGCTGATAGTTGAAGGCTACTGATGGCAGGTTTAAATTGCATTGCAATTGACTTTCAGATATAAACTTGCATGAAATACTGATTTAGCTTACAGGGGAAACTTCAGACATTCAAAATAGTTTTAAAAACTTCATAGAATAAAGCAGGGTAAAATTGTCAACAAGCAATGCTAAAAGGAATCAGATTGTTTCAAAAGTTTGTAAAAAACAAAGGGAGGTGAAATTACAGTCAAGAGACAATATTGTTAGCAGCTGTACAGCCTGTGTAACTGACTTTGTTCCTAACATAAAGTGTGTCTTGCATAGAGCATAGAATATTCAGTGACTGGTGCTCAGAGTGGCCCCTTCTTCTTGAAACCTAGTTTTTCACTGGTCGCATACACCATCTCATGCATGGTACTTGATAGTATCAAAAGCTGCTTTTTTGTGTGTTTTGTATGTACTGATGCTTAGTGATAAGTATACTTATTTACATATGTAAGTTATTTCAAAAGATGATTAGTATTTTACCATGTTGATCGACTAGAACAATTAAGAGTCTCTAGTCTCGCTAAAATATTTTGACCTTAGTCCCAGTCCTTTATGAGACCAATAGACAGTGTACCTTCTTGAAATCAACAATCATGGTATTTGGTAATGATGAATTTCATGTTTCCTATAGTATCAAGTTCTTGAGCTCAAGGGATGCCCTAGTGATTTAGAATGTACACTGTAGAGTTCAGTCAACCACCATGCTAAACCACTATCACCCTTTGACAATAGCTTCTCAGATAAGTTGAGAGCAGCCCATAGGAGTGCAATAATAATAACGCAATTTGACAATGTGAGCATTCAGCAAAACAACATTAGTAGGTTCTCCTGTAAGACCTCTATTCCTAGTAATGGGTCTTTGACCAGGTTTATAGTACCAGACATAGAACTGCCCCATGAAGCAGGTTTCATATCCAATCAGAAAGTAGCTGGTTTCTCCAGGATCTCTTATGTTGCTGTCGTACCAATGGATACAAGGTGACTGGCAGGTCAGTATAGCACATAGGATCCAATGTTAGATAAGGACATTGATGTCTTTTTGTCCCTCTGTACCTATCGTATCATCTGCCAGCATAATGAAAGCTAGCCAGTATTGAGGGAGTTTCCTGGACAGTTTCATATTGGTTCCTTGATGTCCTGCAACCAAAGTGGTTACTGTTTTTAGCAATGAGGTCTATTTAGTTAATATTGGCCAGGTACCTAAAATGAAGTTCTTGGCCTCTGTTCTCAACAGTTTTGTTTGCTGAACATTCAAATCTATTGATCAGGTAACATTATCTTATCTAACATTGGATCCTATGTGCTATACTGACCTGACAGGCACTTTGTATATCCATTGGTACTATGACAACATGAGAGATATTATATATATATCTATAATAATAATAATAATATATTATATGATATATATATAAATAATATATATATTATTTTTAAGTTATAATGAGGAAACTGAGTCCATCCATTTATTTCTTTCCTTTATAGTTACAACAGGTACTAATAAGATAATTTTAAAAGGATTTTATGGTCCTTGTAGCATTTCTAACTTATGTATAGTTGGTCTGGCCTTGGTTTCTTTTAAATTTGTGCTTAGAAATACTTGATTTTAAGATGAAACAATATGTAAGTTCTGAGCTATTTCTGAAATTGGCATGTTATCAGTTTCTAAATAAAATTCCTTAGCTATCTCACCAGTGTGTAGTAATAACGCAGTAATATATACTTTATCTTAGAAGAGACATGTTTGTCATTAAATTATAATTAATAATCAAATGGCTAATGATCAAATAATAATGTCACAGGTATTCAGTCAGGAGCTATGAAATATGAATTCTCTAGACCTTATCTTAATGGAGTCTGCAATGTAGTGGGGTAGGTCATCTGGTATATATATCTGGTAGTTCAATATACTTAAAACATAACGCACAATTGCAAGGAATAAACTCTACTTGGGAATCAAGCATCATCTTGGGATCTGAGGATTATCTTGTAAAAAATTAGCTAAAATTATTGAGTGGACTGTTAGGATAGTTGAAAACATATATATCCTAAACATTTAGCATGACACTTTCAAGAATAACAGAGGGGTTGGAGAGATGGCTCAACCATTAAAGGCTAGACTCACAAGGAAAAAAAAAATGTAAGTTTTGCAGAAAACACCAGTATGGAAAAAGTGTTCTCTGAAGTGTGTGAGGATTCTTCAAGGTAATTGAGGACACACTGCTTGCAATTTAACAGTCTCTCACACATAAGATAAGTGTCTGAGTTTCATCCACACTGGCACAACAGTTACAGAAGCTTCAGGAGCACAGGGCCTGAAGATGACCACTGTGGTAAAAGGATATGTATCTGCTTCCTTTTGAACTCGTTTGCTGATTGTACCTTTGCATACTTTGAGCAGTTTTCTCCTTTTTAGGAGTGACCAAACCATGATGGCTTCCTGCAATATAATGATGAAGCAATATGTTGCTTTCAGCTGCAGTACCTTGCAGCTTCTTCCACACACACGCAACCCTTCCCTGTCTCCGGGAGCCGAAGTGAGATTCTTGGAAATGAGAAAAGCAAACGTTGATGTAGAAATCCATAATACATACTGGCTTACATGGCAAAAGTTACTAGTCTTCTATAAGAAAGTTTCATATTTTCTTCAAGGGCATGAGGCTAGATTACCCTACAGCCTTTATTTTAATTTGATATGCCCAAGAAACTAAGCCATTGCCAAGGCAATCTTGTCTGACCTAAAGAGTGATCTGGATGCACTCCTCCAACTTCTTTCTCCATTTTTGTTTCTACCAATAACAATGATTCTTACAGTCTTGAAAGCTGTATGTTGAAATGTGAACGTTCTTTCTCATGTGTGTCCCTAATGATTACTCCACTTTGCTCCTCCCAGATTATCCTACCTCATAACAGTTTCTCTTGACACTAATATCTGCTTCTCTGGACTATTAATAAAATAATTATATATTTACTAGCTTACATCTTTGACATTTTGCTTAGTTGTTTCATTGGTATATTTGCTACTTTATTTCAAATTAACTTACTGATACAAAACTCTCAAAATTCTCAATATGCCTTAGGAAATGTATTCATTAGAGGTAAACACTCCTTTGTATCTTGTATATATCTAATTAATTAAGCTTCTTTGAGGAAATCAAAAGTTAATCATATGTTGTTTCCTTTATATCCAAAGAAGTTTTAAATATGTTCAACTAGTTCCTGCAAGTTTAGTGAGATAATTCTAAGCACAAGGGATAAAACGATTTCTTTTGATGGTGAGTTTTCTTCTGATGTACCACTTTCTGATTTGAAGGTTCTATCACTATTATTCAAGGGTTTCAAATGTATGAAATCAAGTTTTTATAGCACTTTTCTATAACTCTTCAAATGATAATTCCAAGAGGGAAGATCTAATTTGGACCTGTAATTGTCTCTTTTCTACTTCAATACATTTTATAGAACTATGATGGACTTTTGTACTTTGTTCTAAAACATAGTTATCACATTTCACATAAAATTTTAAACATTAAAAAAGGTAAAACCTATTAAAAAGGAATAGTGCTACATAGTACTAAAGCATATGAATACCTAATTGAAAAATTAATACAGACCATGATTATAATTTTTCTACATTGTTTGTTGGAACTCTTTTTTCTAAGTCTATGTATTCTGGGAACACTTAAGGATAAGTTAATGAACAAACTTTGGCATAACTCACTACATATAAAAGATCTCTACTGCATTTTTTGTCTCTGGAAATACAGAAACAAATTTGCTTCTTTCTTATTTTCCATTTGTATGGATAATTATAAAATAAGAAAGGCAAGCTCAGAAAATTTTGCTTTCATTAATTATAGTAAAATTATTAACATTATACTTAATAGCAAAGGAATTTACAAGATATTTTTCTTGACACAAAGATTAAAGTAGGAAATAAATCATGTTATGAAAATAAATTCAGTCCTTTTGCTGTTTTTATTTTCTTTTGAAGCATATTTTTCATATAATTTATTCTGATTCTGGCTTTCCCTTCTCCAACTATTCTTTCCTTCACATTCAAATTTGCATCCTTTACCCCCTCTACTTAGAAAACAATCATCTAAAGTAATAAATATGATAAAACAGAAACAAACCAGAATAAAACAATCAAACAAATAGAAAAAAAGAGCCAATGAAAAAGTACAAGAGGCACATATAGACAGAGACAAACACATTCATATATTTAAGAATCCTATTAAAATACAAACTGTGTATACAAGAAATAGAAGAAAGAATCTCAGGTGTTGAAAATAAATAAAAGAAATAGTTTCATTGGTCAAAGAAAACATGAAATTCAACAAAGTCTTAACCCAAAACATTCAGGTAATCTGGGACACAATGAAAAGAACAAACCTAAAATAATAGGGATAGAAGAAGGAGAACTCAGATTAAAGGCAGGGAAAATATATTCAACAAAAAATCATAGGGAAAAAATTTCCCAAACTAAAGAAGGATATCCCTATGTAGGGCCAAGAAACTTACAGAACACCAAGTAGACTGGAAAAAAGTCCCCTCACCTTATACTAAGAGCTGCAAAGAAAAAGCCCAAGTAACATATAAGGGTAGACCTATCAGAATTAGACCTAACTTCTGAATGGAAACCATGAAAACCAAAAAGTCCTGGGCAGATGTGCTACAGACACTAAGAGACCACGAATGCAAGCCCAGACTACCATATGTATCAAAACTTTCAATCACCATTAATGGAGAAAACAAGATATTCCACAATAAAAACCAGATTTAAACAATACGTATCCATAAACCCATTCCTACAGAAAGTACTAGGGAAAAAAACCCAACCCAAGGAAGATAACTACACCCAAAAAAACAAGGCAACAGATAACCTCCCACCAGCAAAACCCAAGGAAAGGAAACACACAAAAACTAGTACAGAAAAATAACAGGAATTAATGATCACTGGTCATTAATATCTCTTAATATCAAGGGATTAAATTCACCTATAAAAAGACATGGGCTAAGAGAACGGATACAAAACCAGGATCCAGCCTTCCATTGTATACAAGAAACACACTTTAAACTTAAAGACAGATATTACCTCAGAGTAAAGTATGGGGGAAAGATTTTCTAATGAAATGGACCTAAAAAACAAGTAGGGGTGGCTATCCTAATATCTAAAAAAATTAGACTCAAACTGAAATCTATCAAAAGGGATGAAGAAGAATATTTAATACTCATCATAGAAAAAAATCTATCAAGATTAAGTCTCAATTCTGAATATCTATGCCCTAAATACAAGAGCACCCACATTTATAAAAGAAACATTATTAAAGCTTAAAAAGCACATCAAATCCCACATACTAGTAGTAAGATCCTTCACAACATATCTCTCACCAATGGACAGGTCAACCAGACCGAAATTTAACAGAGAAATAAGAGAACTAACAGATGTCATGACTCAAAACATCTATAGAACATTCCACCCAAACACAAAAGAATACACATTCTTCTCAGCATCTCAGGGAACCTGTTATAAAACTGACCACATACTTAATAACAAAACCACCTCCACAGATTACAAAATCATTGGTGAATAACCCATTGTATCTTTTTGCATTACCATGGTTTAAATTTAGAATTTAACAATAACACTACTCAAAGAAAGCCTACAAACTCATGGAAGTTGAAAAGTAAATTATTGAACCACCACTGGGTCAAGGAAGAAATAAGGAAAAAAAATTAAAGACTTCCTGAAATTCAATGAAAATGGAGGCAAAACATACCCAAACCTATGGGAAACTATGAAAGCAGTGCTAAGAAAAAAGTTCATAGCACTAAATGCCCACATAAAGAAAGTGGAGAAAGCTCACATTAGAGACTTAACAACATACCTGAAAGCTCTAGAACAAAAATAAATAGATGTACCCAGGAGAAGTATATGATAGGAAATAATCAAATAGAAGGCTGAAATCAATAAAATAGAAACAAATAAAACAATACAAAGAATCAATGAGACAAAGAGCTGTTTCCTTGAGAAAATCAACAAGAGAGACAAACCCTTATCCAAACTAATCAAAAGGCAAAGAGAGATAATTCAAATTAACAAAATCAGAAATGAAAATTGGGAAATAACAACAGATACTGAGGAAATTCAGAGAACCATTAGGTCACACTACAAAAACCTGTACTCCACAAAATCAAACATGTAAAAGAAATGGGCAATTTTCTAGACAGGTATGATATGCCAAAATTAAATCAAAACCAGGTGAACAATTTATCTAGACATATAAGCTGCAAGGAAATAGAAAACTCCCAAACAAGCAAACAAACAAACACCCAGGACTGGATAGTTTACTCCATAATTCTACCGGAACTTCTAAGAAGCGCTAACACCTATACTGTTCAAAGTTTTCCACATAACAGAGACAGAAGGAATGTTGACAAACATTTTTTTAAATGAGGCTGCAGTTACCCTGATAACAAAAACCACATTAAGACTCAACCAGGAAAGAGAATAACAAGCCAGTCTCACTCACAAACATGAATGCAAAATTCTGGCAAACTGAATCTAAGAATACATCAAAAAAGAAAAAAAATCATCCACCATGATCAAATCAGCTTCATCCCAGAGATGCAGAGATGGTTCAACATATGAAAATCTTTCAATGTAATACATCATATAAATAAACTAAAAGGAAGAACACATGATAACCTCATTAGATGCTGAAAAACATTTGACAAAATTCAACACCCTTTATAATAAAGGTTTTGTGGAGATCAGGGATGCAGGTAACATATCTAAACATAATGAAAGCAACATACAGCAAGCCGAAAGCCAACAACAAATTTAATGGAGAGAAACTTTAATTCCACTAAAATCAGAACAAGACAAGGCTGTCCACTCTCTCCAAAACTCTTCAACATAGTTCTTGAAGTTCTGGCTATAGCAATTAGACAACAAAGAAGATAAAGGGGATTCAAATTAGAAAGGTAGAAGTCAAACTTGCACTATTTCCAGATGATATGATTAAATATATACGTGACCCCAAAACTCTACCATTGAACTCCTACAGCTGATAAATATTTTTAGTAATGTAGCAGGTTACAAAATTAATTTTAAAAAAGTCAGCAGTAGCCTATATACAAATGATAAAGAATCTGAGAAAGAAATCAGAGAAACATCACCTTTTACAATAGCCAGAAATAACGTAAAATATCTTGGGGTAACACTAACCAAAGACGTGAAAGACCTTTACAACAAGAACTTTAAATCTTTGAAGAAAGAAATTAAAGAAGATACCAGACACTGGAAAGATCTTCCATGCTCTTGGATAGGTAAGATCAACATAGTAAAAATCCTATCAAAAGCAATCTATAGATTCAGTGCAATCCCTATCAAAATCCCAACACAATTCTTCACAGACCTTGAAAGAACAATAATCAACTTCATATGAAAAAATAAAAAACCCAGGATAGCCAAAACAACCCTGTATAATAAAGGAACTTCTAGAGGCATCACCATCCCTGACACTAAGCTCTATTAAAAAGCTACAATAATAGAGCATCTTGTAGACACATCCTTTGTTAACTAAAGAGCTGGTGGCTGCATTGGTCTTTAACTTTCCCCTGTAGGAGCATACAGAGTAGTCTCTAATCTCTTATGTTGGTTGCTATTTGTCTAGTATAACTTGGAATGACTTGATATCATTCGTGTTATTTTCTGGGTGGATAGTTATTTGTCTATTGCATGTTGTAACTCCTTTTTGGTAGCATTAATGTTATTCCCACAAGCAGCAATTTCTTCTCTTATCTTTAATTGACTTAGGGTGGACATTTCCATGGTATTTATAGATATTGTCCAGAATCATGTAGATATTGACTACATGTGTGCATGTCTGTGTGTCTGTATGCGTGTACATATTCAAACACATTGTGTTGGTGTAGCTGTATAAATGTTCATACATGTTGAGTCCAAATGTCTACTTCAAGTGTGATATTTCATGTGCCATTCGGCTTTTTTTAAAATTTTTATTTATTTGTTTATTTATTAAATATTTCTGTCTCTTCCCCACCGCCGCCTCCCCTTTCCCTCCCCCTCCCCAAATCAAATCCCCCTCCATCGTCAGCCCAAAGAGCAGTCAGGGTTCCCTGCCCTGTGGGAAGTCCAAGGGCCACCCACCTCC
>NW_026067933.1:5361033-5362258 GCF_014885135.2 Alexandromys fortis
TTATTGGGTGAATTTTTGCCTTGGCGCCTGCCCATCTCCTCTTATTGATGCTCTCTAATTGGTCTTTTAAAACCAGATCAGGTTTCCCTGCTGGCCAGAGACTCCTCTTGCAAAATGCCCTCGTTCTGTTTTCTGGCTTCTGCCAGGGGCCAAGATCCCTCTCACCCCTCAGATGGGTCTTCAGGAAAAGAACCAGGTTCCCTGTTTGCCAGGGACCTCGCCAACCAAAGGCGTACCTCTTTGATTTAATTGTCCTGGGGCGATCTGCTCTCAGTGTTGTGCTGGTCCCTGCCGCCTGCGTTGCCTGCCACTGTGTCAGTACCTGCCAGCGCCAGCTGCGTCGCCCACCGTGTGTCGGTTCCACCCGCCGCCATCCGTGCGTCGGTTCTGCCCGCCGCCGTCCGTGCATCGGTCCATTCGGCTTTTTTTAAAAGATAGTTTTTCTCATTGGCCGGTAGCTTGCTTAGTAGACTATGCTGACTGATAGCAAGTTGCAATGTTCTGGCTGTACTTACCTCCTCAGTGCTGGGATAACAAGTGTGTGTCAGCATACTTGAGTTCTGAGTATTTATTGTAAATACTTCACTAAATGAGCTATTTTACTATGTCCTTTAAAAGATTTTTTATTCAATAAAGATGTTCTTAGAATAGAATCTTTGAGCCAGAGGTGATGGCATACACCTTTAATGATAGGACTTGGCAGGCAAAGGTAGGTGGATTTCTCTATTCAAGGATAGTCTGGTCTAAAGAGAGAATTATTGGACAGCCAAGGTTACATACATAGAAAAACTCTGCCTCAGAAACCTAGCCCCACTTCAAAAAATTCCAAAACAATAACAGTATAGGCTTTCTATTTTATATCAATAACCAAGTCAAGAGATTTCTTACATTGGAACTGAACTCTGAATTGTAATTCTAACACGGACACACACAGACACACCGACACCCCCACACCCACACCCTCCCACACACATATATACATGTACACACACACACAAATTGGCAGACAAAAAGTTCACACTATTAGCTATTAGTTTAGGTAAAATAATAATGAGAAGTTTTCTTTTACTTGTTACTTTTTCATGCTAACATTAAGAAATAATGAACAATATAGCATTAGAATCTTTGTTTTAGGAAAACATTAAAAAATGTAATGGAGATATTAATTACCTACGATACATTTATTTGTCAGAGCCTCTGGGGAAAGCCTGAGAGAACAACATAT
>NW_026067933.1:5362305-5380300 GCF_014885135.2 Alexandromys fortis
TATTATATATAATAAAAAGACATGGATTATACTGATTTACACACTATGGCTGTGCAGTCCAAAAATGGCCTATCTGAAGACTGAAAACTCAGTCACTACTGAGTCCATGAAGTTAGAAGCCACAGTGGTCTCATATCAGTTCTGACAGCATGGAAATTTCCTGGAGAGCTGCTGGCCTTCAATCCATGCTGGACTGAAGTCATTAGAATTTCAAGTTTACAAGAAACTAAAACATAAATGCAAAAATCAGATGAGTCTATTTTTCTTATTTGAGCAGGGGAAGGGTAAGAGTCTGAAAAAGAAAGAGAATTTGACATGATTCTGGAAATTTACATAACAATGTAGAAAGACAATAAGAAGAAATGAGAAAGAGAGAACTGCTAGAGAGAGAAATGACCACAGGGTTTATAACCTGCATATAACTGTGTGTTTGGTCACTATAAACCTCTTCTATGATGTATTTCCTAGGTATAAAGGAAACATGGCCCACTATCAAATGCAATATGCTTTAAGGTTATTTTAAAGTATTACTAAAGAAAAATATGTATAAATGTACTCCATAACATTAATGTTTCTTGATTTCCATTCTGATAAAATAGTCTAGTGTTTGCATAGATTATATGCAAATGAGTATTGATTTTTCAACCTCTATGGAAAGATAAAACAGCATATATGTATCAAAAAGACAGCAATAAAAATATATCTGTGCAGACTATATCATATAGCTATTACATTCATGCTGTGTGGAGATGTAAATCAGAACAATGGAAATGCCCAGTGTATTGATTGTATGAATGGTTACAGCACTGTTAAATTTGCCAAAGTTCACTGAACTATCATTTGTATATTTTGTCGAATGCTGATTTATATCAGGAGTGAAAAAATACAAAGAAACAATAACTGATGGTGTGGAAAAGACTTTACTACTATTAGAAAAGAAGCAACCTTAGGATCAACAATGCCTATAAAACAATCCAATTTAAAATGAACCGTGGCATTGTACAATGCGTACTATTCTTTATCATAAAATGTCCAATAAAGACTTTAAAGTGTCTTTACTTTGTTTCAGGTGATGTAGGTGTTGCTTTCATCGGTTAATTAATAAAGAAACTGCCTTTGCTTTTATAGGACAGAAAATTAGGTAGGCAGAGAAAACAGAACAGAATGCTGGGAGAAAGATGCCAAGTCAGGCAGTCGCCATGATTCTCCCACCTGACATAGACACAGGTTAAGATCTTTCCTGGTAAGCCACACCTCGTGGTGCTACACAGATTATTAAATATGGGTTAAAGCAAGATGTGAGAATTAGCCAAGAAGAGGCTAGAACTAATGGGCCAGGCAGTGTTAAAAGGAATACAATTTGTGTGTTGTTATTTCGGGTAAAGCTAGCCATGCATGAGCTGGGCGGCGGGAAGCAGCCCTCAGATCCTTCAACATTCAAGGATTCTCTGTTTATTATAAGTTGCCTTTGGAGTAGATTCTGCAGCAAGGGAGAACTACCATATAAAACAACATTTCCATTTGTATTGTACGATGGCTGTAATGAGATGTCCCTAGATACCTTCAAGATAGGCCTCATGATTGGAAAGACTGGGGCATATTTAAAGGCTTTTACTTACATACTACTGAGAGGGAAGAGAAGTTAGAAATTTGAACTGATTCCTAAGGGCTAAAGGTATCACAAGTAATGCCAATGGAATGAAACCTCCATAAAGATCCCCAAGAACTGTGTTCTAGAAGTCTCTGGATGGTTTATTACATGGGTGCTGATGGAAGGTGGAACCTGGGAGGCAAAGAGATCTCCACACCTCTTTCCTAGTCAGTTTTTCTCTGATGCAACAAAATTAAACATGAAAATATTTTAAGTGAGGAGAGATTTTGGCTTCTGATTTCAGAAGTTTCAGCCCATATTGGTTTAGTTATATGGTTTCTGGGCCCATGAATGGTGGGACAGTGTAGTACGGAAGCTGCTAGTTAGTTCCAGGCTGCTAGCCCTAAAATAGCCACACAGAAACCATTTTATTTGAATTACTGTTTGGTCAATAACTTAAGTGTATTTCTGGCCAGCTCATATTCTAAACTAACCCATATTCATTAATTTGCATATTTCCACGTAGCTGTGGCTTACTAGGTAAAGTTCCATTTGGTGTCTTTCTCTAGCAGGGGCGACAAGGCTTCTCTCTGACTCTGCCTCTTTCTTCCAGCCTTCAGTTTAATTTTCCCCACCTAGCTCTACTCTACCCTATCACAAGCCTAAGACAGTTTCTTTATTCACCAATGGTATTCACAGCATACAGAGGGAATCTCACATCACTTTTTCTTTTCTGTTTAAATAAAAAGGAAGGTTTTAATTTTAACATATCAAAATTCCATAAAAGAGTTATCAAGAAAGAAGTACAGTTGCAATACCTATATCTATTTTATCCTTTATTATAACTAAGGAAAACTATAACTATCTATTCTTCAAATCCATCAAAGACTCCAAAAGGATATAATATTACATAACAAACAGGTAGTGCATTGTAAGCTACTTCCAGAACTCTAGAATTGACAGAGCTATCTCACTACCTGTGCAGTCACACAAAGTTCTTCTGTATTGTTGGGGCATCCAATCTTCAGTCTACAAGCCCATAGTTTTCAGCCGACTTTTCATGGAAAAGAAAATGTCAAAGATAGTTCTGCCTATATTGGCTGTTTGCAAGTCACTTTCTTCTGTGTCCTGCAGAATGTCTAGCAGAGTCTTTCATGAAGCAGGAACCCTGAAAAATTATCTCACCTTTAGGCAAATTCAGCAGTCATTTTTCGTGGGTGTTCATGGTGACCTTTTGGTCGGTCTTGATCCATCAAACCACATCAGTCTGGAAGAAATTCACAGGTTTTTATCCTTTGTGGAAAAAAAAGAAAAACCTCTTTTTCAAAGAAGCATATCCTTAGTTCCAAATTTTGAAATCAAGATACCTTTAAAGTATATATGTTGGTTTAGCTTAGCAATCCCCAGAATCAAATGTCTCTCTGCAATCAAAAAAAAAATCAAATAAAACACAATAGTATACATAATCCAGACTGTAAATGTTACATCTTTACATGGCATATTTTTCTTTACTCCTTTTAATCTATGACTGTAACTACTCTGTTTCTTTTACTTTTAAAAATAATTTACTTCTTTTCCAACTCTCTATACTCTTTTTCTTCTTTTTTCCAAGCCTACATATAGTTGTCCAACACTGTGACCCATTTAGAGGTTTATTTTATTTGAATTTGTCTTTAGTGTGTATCTGAAACCCTTTTTTTGGACCAGAAGTGCTTCTTAAAATGCTAAGCCCTTCTAATGAATGTAAGCAACATCATTGCTAGGGGAAATATGGCACTGCCTGCTTGCCCTACCCAGTCCAGCATGGCGGAGCTGTTCGCTGCCTCTGAGAGCCATGTACATTGGCAGGAGAAGGTGTAAGGCTTGTGGTTGGGACAGGACATCCTCATGGCAGAATGTGGTGAGGAAAGGTTCTCATCTCAAGGCAGCCAGAAGAAATAAATCATAGATGTAGATCTAGTGATAAACTACAGGACACTTAACTGATCTCTGACAATTTCTTGGAGTATTGTTGCACGCATCTCCTGTTTTAATTGCTGTGTTTTATATTGAGTGACTATAAAATAGAATAGAGAAGATGCTTTGGTTTTATTCTTATTTCTGTACAAATATACAGGCATATATATGGATACATAGACATTCTTATATGTAGTTTTGTTGTTAGAACTGTAACATTATTTTAATATCACAATGAATGCAGACTGTCGACAGAGTTATATCAAAAATAAAACATTAGATAAATGGAGATCACCACTTCTTGATAAACTCATTTCTTTTCAGTTTTCACTTCTCACAAGCATTCATGTATAAGGCATTTTTTGAAATCAGCAAGGAAAACCCCAGACAAACAACCACACGGTTCACCCTTCATTTCTCCTTCACAGTAACTGATACTTTATAGGCATATGCCTTTACAGCTAGGGCCCTAAACTAGGATGTGCCTGCCTCAAAAAGATAAATGTTCGTTGCTGTTAGTACATAACTATGGTAGGAGGACTAGTCATAAATAGTCATTTGTATTTCATCCCATTATATTATTCTAATCACAGAATGTGTGCTGGGAAACGGACATTAGGCACAGCAGGATGAGACACCCATGATGATGTTTTAAAACCTGGGCATCAAGACTGAAATATTCTGTAGCAGATCCCAGAAAATCTCTCTGGAGTGCCTTCCACATGGCTTAATATTTTGCCCTCTGATTGACCTCAATTACCAGGCACAGGCACAGTGCCACTTTGTGAGTTGGATATCCTTGCTAGGCCCTAGCAATTTCTCTGGGCAAACAGAACAAAAGGTCTACAACTCCTAAAGCAAACATCAGGCACTGTGAGATTTGATAAGATGTATTTAAGCACAGAAATATATTTTCAGAAAATATATTTAGTATATGGTTAGATATTAACAGCACAAAGATAAGATAAAGTTCCTTATATTGAGAGCCTAATAGAAAATATGAAGCACAAAGTCATCATAAGCATAGGAGACAAGTCAGATAAGACTCATGAAAAAATAAAGACATGAATGAGTATTAACCAGGTCCTCCTCGTGAGAACAATGTCTAAGGAGAGGCTATACATTTTCAGTGACCATGCTTAATTTTCTTTTTTAACCGGGGATGTGAGCTGGATGTCATTACAGAACCAGAGAGAGGCCGTGTGTTGTCTGCTGTCTAGTTAGCATCACTCTGTGCCTAGTCATAAAGCCTCATAACCATGATAGAAGGACTAAACTCAGGGTGTTAAGATAATCTCACAGTGTCAGAGCCAAATTCACAAAAGCTGATTATCACGGTTTTAAAGCAAGACAAACTGGAAAACAGAGCCCTAAACAACTCTTATTATCAGCAAATGTGCACAGCAGCTACTGATAGTCTCCAATCACAGCAAGCCTAGCCACAAAAAAGGGGACAATATTGTGGATGAGCCCAAATTCTGAGTCTTGGCATCTAACTGAATTTAGCACAGAGCATCAGCATGAATTCAAATATGTGTGAATCACAGTAATCATGCGAAGTGCTAAATCACACATTTCATGGCTTATCCAAGCTACCAAAACACTGCAGTCACTGTGGTGCAAGTTCTGCAGGGCTTTTCAGACTCAGAAGTATAATGATTCAGATTTAACACACACACACATACACACCAACACACACACCCTAATCCTTTTTTCATATCCCACTGTATTAGATTATCACACAGCGAAGAAACACTAAGAAAAAAAATCAGCCATTTGGATATATGAATCAAAATATTTGATAAGGACTTTTCATAAAACTCAGTTTACAAGGAAGTCCTTGCCTTTGTGTATATCATTATCCATATATTTCTGGAATACTTTCATGGTTTTAGGCTTTTCATTAAGATCAAATTCTATTTTCAGTTAAATATTATGAAGTAAAGATTCAGTTTTATTCTTCTGCACATGGATAGCCACTTTCCCCAGAACTACTTAATAAGTAGATTTTCTTTCGTACTATGTATTTTTTGATCACCTTTGTCAAAGCTAAATCAGCCTAACCTGTGTGAAGCTTCTACTCTGTCCCAGTGCTGTACGTGACTTTTCCAGTGCCAGTACTGTATTGTTTTCTAATAAGACACAAAGTCAAAATTCAACAAGTGGTATTTTTTTATATAATTTTTTATTGAAAAAAAAATTTCCGCCTCCTCCCCGCCTCCCATTTCCCTCCCCGCCTCCCTTTTCCCCTCCTCCTCCCTCCCTCTCCCCCTCCCCCCAGTCCTCTCCCCCTCCCTCTCCAGTCTGAAGGGCAGTTAGGGTTCCCTGCCCTGTGGAAAGTCCAAAGTCCTCCCCGCTCCATCCTGGTCTAGGAAGGTGAACATCCAAACTGGTTAGGCTCCCACAAAGCCAGAACATGAAGTAGGATCAAAACCCAGTGGCATTGTCCTTGGCTTCTCAGCAGCCCTCATTGTCCGCCATATTCAGAGAGTCCGGTTTTATCCCATGCTTTTTCAGTCGCAGTCCAGCTGGCCTTGGTGAGCTCACAATAGATCAGCCCCACTGTCTCCGTGGGTGGGTGCACCCCTCGTGGTCCTGACTTCTTTGCTCATATTTTCCCTCCTTCTGCTCCTCCTTGGGACATTGGGAGCTCAGTCCGGTGCTCCAGTGTGGGTCTCTGTCTCTATCTCCATCCATCTCCAGATGAAGGTTCTATGGTGATATGCAAGATATTCATCAGTATGGCTATAGGATAGGGTCATTTCAGGTTCTCTGTCCTCAGCTGCCCCAGGAACTAACTGGGGACATCGCCTTGGGCACCTGGGAGCACCTCTAGCACCAAGTCTCTTGCCAACCCTAAGATGGCTCCCTTAATTAAGATGTGTGCTTCCCTGCTCCCCTATCCGACCTTCCTTTATCCCAAACATCCCGTTTCCCAAGTTCCCCCCAACCTCCCCTTCTCACTTTTCTCCCCCATCTCCCCTTACCTCCCTCCCCACCCTCCCCCAAGATCCCATTTTTTGCCCGGCAATCTTGTCTACTTCACTGGGTTTTGATCCTACTTCATGCTTTGGCTTTGTGGGAGCCTAGCCAGTTTGGATGTCCACCTTCCTAGACCAGGATGGAGCGGGGAGGATTTTGGACTTTCCACACGGCAGGGAACCCTGACTGCCCCTCAGACTGGAGAGGGAGGGGGAGAGGAGTGGGGAGGAGGGGGAGAGGAGAGGGAGAAGGGGGGAAGGGAGACGGGGAGGGAAATGGGAGGCGGGGAGGAGGCGGAAATTTTTTTTTTCAATAAAAAATTATATTAAAAAAATAAATTCCCCACTAAAGAGAATAGGTTCTCAGAGGAGAAGATATAATTGATCCATAAGTTTTATCCATACATTTTGGGAAAAACCTCCAAAATTCTCAGGAATTCTAGAAACTGAAATCATAACTGCTTTGACATTGAGCATCAGTCCAGGTAGAATGACTATTACTGAGAAAACAAAGAATAATAACAGCCATTGTTATGTGGAGACAGAAAAGCCCTTACTTCCTACTGTCCAAGATGTGACCTGGTGCAGCTAGGATGGAGAGGAGCGTGGGAGTTTTTCAGAAAACTAAAAGTAGGGTCTAACATATGACTCAGAACGTGCCTGACTATGTGCCTGAAGGAATTCGAGTCAACACTCCAAAAAATAATTTCATATGTACTCTTATTGATGTACTATGCTCAAATGTTAGCAAATGGAATCTACCTGGATGTCTAGCAATACCCGACATGGTAAAGGAACTGATACATATGACCGTGGAATTTTGTTCAGCCAAAAAGAAAAATAAAATTACAACTCTGCAGGCAAAATGGAAGTAGAAATTCTTACATTACATAAATTGCACCATGTTTAGAGAGACAAATGTAAAAAGTTTCTTCTCATATGTATGGTGTCTGTGTGTGTACTAGTGTGTGAGTTCTGAAACTATAAAGGACCCTAACACCTCAGGGGGAGACCTTAAGGGATCAGAGTGAAGATAAAGAGAAGGCAATGTAATACTGTAATACAGGAGGCATGAAGACAGGAAAAGCTTCTTATTTGTGTTTTGGGGGAGAGAGTGGAGAAATTAAAAGAAGTCAGAAATAGAACTTGGTGCAGAAGAAAACAAAATACATTAACATATATCTATGAAATATCGTTATGAAAACCATTTGCTTATATACTGACCTAAAAACTAACTAAACCTCAATTTAACAGTGAACCAATCTGAAACAGCACATGTATGTTTGAAGTCATAATACATAATACATTTATATCAAATAATAAAACTTCAGCATTCAACATGTATTACTTTTCACTTATTCCATAAACATGTAGCTTATGTAATTACTTGTTAATTAAGAGTCACTAGATGTTAAATACATGACAAATTAATCATAATAAAGTAGATTATGGTATATAAGACACTAAGACTGAGGCTGGGGAGATGATGACTTGATTAATAAGAACATTTGCTCTACAGAAATGAGCACTAGAGTTAGATCCAAAGAACAGAAAAAGCGTAGCATGCCTGTTCACAGCAGCTGCTTCAGTATGAAAGGTCAGGGGCAGGTGCATTCTGGGAGCTCACTGGCCAGCCCGTTTAGCAGAAATGGTGAGTTTCTGGTTCAGCAAGATACCCTGTCTCATTATAATGAACGATGAAGGAAAACACCAGATAATCAAATGAACACAGAACTGGTGCACTCACATACCCTTATTCTCCACTTAGGCTTATATGTGCACAGACATTCACACACACAATAACAAGACATATTATAAGAAGTAGGGCAATTCATTTAAATTGGAAGGCCACAGAGAGGTTTGGCACATGTGGGCAAGACAGGTATAATGGAAGATGGAGGATTTGGATATGTGGAGAGAAAGTGATAGGTAAAATTAGAAATTTTTAGTGAAAAGGGTAACATAAAAGACATAAAGATAAGAATATATTCATACACAGAGATAAAAGGACAAATAATCTATAATCTAGAATAATCTATAAGTCAATTTTCTGGTGGAAGAAGGTGTAGCAAAATGTAAAAGAGTGCACTTCTGCATTAGAAGATAATCTTGGAAAATGGCGATTGAACAGAGAGTGTTAAGTCTCTGAGTCCAAACATGAGGGCTGCTAGAGAAGTTGATGGAAACATGAGTAGCTTAACTGGACAATATTCCAAGCAGAGTATTGTAGTAAAACATCTTGCCTGTTTCCTTTTAGGAAAGTTATCTCTACCTCCACTACCTAGTCATGCTTTCCAGTTCGCTGGACCATTAAGGTTTGTGCCTTATCACTCTTATTGTGTGCTTGCCTGTGTTAGAAGTTTACTCACTTGCCCTAGGTAGACCTGGTGCTGTGATAGCATAAAAATCAGTTTATGCACAAAATACCCAGTCCACTGGTGACATGAAAATTAACTTCCATTAAGTAATTTTGTGTTTTCAAAGAGAATTTAACTTTAATTTTTAAATGCCAAATTTAAAAATATGAAAATCACTTTAAATAGCAGTAATAACAATAAACACAACAAAACAGTGTTATAATATACTAGGAAGAAGTGATGTTAGTGGGTAAATTTTGGAAAGAAAAAAAAGGAACACAAAAATGCAGATGTCTGCAAACACTATGGAAAACAGCTGCTTTACAAACATAGGTGCTTTGTTCATTGTGATTCCTCACTATCAATCAATACTCCATCAAAAATGGCTTAATGGTTTGGTGATAAATCTAAATTATGCCTAGAAGTGAAGCCTTGAATTTTTTCTACTAAGATTTTTCTCTTTCAAGTTTTATTGTTTAGAATTTTATGCATGAGTCAATTTTCATTTTGACATAATACATGTATGAAATTTAGATAAGATTGTATTTATTTTTTTGATCTGTCCATATTTAAGTGCACCCACATCATTTGTGCAAATGTCTATTTTCTTCTTTGGAATCAACTTTTGACAATAATAAGTTAGAAGTATATTCAGATCTTTTCTGCTCCATTGGTTCATGCGACAGGACAATATCACACTGTAATGACTATTGTAACTATGTGAAAAGTCTTTTTATCAGAAAGAGTGATTGTTTCTACCATATTCACTTACTGAAAATAATTTTAATAATTTTCGCTATTGTAGGGTCTACATGAATTTAATGTAAAATATAGAATAAGGTTGAAAGAAACGTCATTAATTCTATAAATCAGTTTTAAGAGAATTTAAATATTTTTCTAAATTGAGACTTACAATAATTCTTAAGATGTGTTCAACCATATATGCTTTATTAGAAATTCCTGAATATTAGTAAGTGGGAAAAGACACATACATAATTCATTTGTGTATCATTATTGTGATTAATAAACATGTAGAAATGAAGACCCCTCTGTTACATGTTAGATAAAAAACAGATTAGGAAAATAGAGAAGTAGAAGCCTGGGTGTGGTCAAAAGGTAACCTGAAGAAGTTCCTTGGTGAATGAATTGTTTATATTTTGATTTGTGGTTTATAGGCTGCATGTATTTTGAAATTGTGGGGAACCAAAACAGGTCTATAATGTTGGCTGTTAAGTCTTCAGAGAGGAGGTTGTAATTGTATAACCGCAAATGTTCGGTATTAACTAATGGGGAGGAATGAATATTCCTAGGAAGAAGAAATGAAATAGACAGTTAGTGATGTGGGGGTTGAACATCAGGATCAGACAGGGAGAAGGAGGAAAGAGAGGGTTGAGGGAGGGAATACAGGAGAGATAACTGAAACTAAGGGATATCTGAAGAATCATATGGGAACACTTTACAGTGGAAGAGTCCTAAAATATTTGCATATATGAAGTCAATCTAAAGAGAATCATCAAATAATTGGGGAGACAGAGTCCCAAATGGACATCCCTGGTCACCAAATAAGACCTATAATTCCAGGAATGGATTATATCTAATAACATTGTTAAGGGGTCTTATGGGAACACTCAAGCAATTTAGGTTATTGC
The DNA here is from genome assembly GCF_014885135.2 of Alexandromys fortis. Taxonomy (NCBI): domain Eukaryota; kingdom Metazoa; phylum Chordata; class Mammalia; order Rodentia; family Cricetidae; genus Alexandromys; species Alexandromys fortis. The sequence continues at coordinate 5,372,840 of NW_026067933.1, forward strand.
CAATGTTACTGTTTATCCCCCACAAAATTATGGTAAAGCCCCATTGCTGAAGATACACCTACACAACTCACTGAACACAGAGAAGTCCAGCTGGTGACTTCCTAGAGCCTACAACCTACACACTAGTGTTCATTGCAATGAAAGGTACTCTGCACACTACCAAAGGAACAATGTAGACAGCAACCGGGCTACAAACCCCTCAATCTACAATGGTGACCTCTCTTCCAGATATGCCAGTTCAATAGTAATACAAAGTTTGAGGGGCTAACCAAAATATACCTGATTTGATTTAAAGCATAGCCCATGAAATGGAACTGAGCCACACACTGTGTGGTTAAGAACCTGAGACCAGAAACCCAAGCAACTTAGAGGAATACCAAATACTACTGCTCTGCTAAAGGAACACAGCAATAAAATGACTTTTAATGACATTCTGCTCTACTCGTAGATCAGGTTTTGCTCATTTATCTTTAGAGAAACATCTTCCTGCAGTACATCAGGTCAAATAGAGATCCACAACCGGACAAAGCACAGAGAATGAGAGACCTTGGAACACACAGTCCTAATGATATATCTCCATAACACCTCTCGTCTCGGGGTTCAAGGAACCTCACAGAAGAGGAAACAGAAAGATTTTAATAGCCAGAGTGGATAGAAGACACCAAGGAATATAGGCTTTCTAATCACACCAGGAATAATATAGACACGAGCTCATTGTGTCTGTAGCAGCATGAACAGGGGCTGCTCAAGTGTATAGGAGATGATGGGTCCCAGTGCTGAGAAGAATAGTAAACACAACTCTCCAATCTTAACTCAGAAGCTAACCCCAATTGAAAAACTCGTACAAAGGAAAAATACCTTTCTCCAATAGAGAGTCTTACTGTGTATACAAACTACTCTTAAAGGCAAACACATATCCAGCAGTAGATGTCCAACATAAAATGAACTCAATGGCATTTTTGGAGGCCTTTTGTCAGGGTATTTTATTTTATTTTATTTTATTTTATTTTATATTTTTCCTTATAGCTATTCTGCATATATATCATGTTTTCTACTTATTTGTTTTGAATAGGATTTCCCTCGGTGTGAATATGTGTCTCTGAGTGTGTATGTATTTCTTGTGCTTTTCTACCCTTTTCTTCTGTTTTCTTATATGTTTGTTCTGTTTTACTCAACTTCGTTTGTTCTTGTTTAGTCTTATTTTACTTTATCTTATTATTTTGCAAGATACTCGTTTGTTTTCTAATAGAGAAAGTAAAAGGTTGTGGATCTGGATAAGAGGGAAGGTGAATACCATCTTGTGAAACTGGGTGTAGGGAAAAATCATTAGAATATACTGTATAAATAATTTCTACTCTTAATGTAAAAAAAGATACAGAAACCGAGAAAGAGAAAAATGAAACTCCTATAAATGTTAAAAAATCAATGTATTATATTAATGCCTATGTCGTTACTCTAATCATGCACTATATTTTGTGAGACAGCACATTGAAACAAATTTAGTAATGACTGTGGAGGTTTATATTCTCTTTGTGATGGAAAATCAGAAGGGGTGGAGGGTGGCTGACTTTCTATTGGAGTCTGCTTCTGGAATATATTTTTTTGAGAACTATTGGATGACATTAGTGTTTGTTGATCCACCTACAAAACTCTTTGAAGCTCTTCAAGGCCTGACTATTTAGACATAAACACAAAGAAACAACACTAAAGTGAACATCAGTGCTGATGTGAAGACTAGACACATGACCCCTAGAGTTAAAAAAAAAAATCAAGGTGAAATTCTTATCACAAATAAAGAAGTAGAATAATATTTTGTGTTTGTGGATATGACACCTGTGGCATGTATGACCAGGAGAGCTTTACAGCCTTGAATGTCCATTGTATATAGAAGGTATGATGAATGAGGTGATCCATTTTTTTTCTAGAGTACCGTGGTGTGCGTAGGAAGAGATTGTTCCTAGTTATTGGCATGAGTTTTTTCTTAAGCGTTTTATTGTAATATTCATTTTTAAATAAGTTAGCTTGCATCTGTCTTTCTTCTGTTTCCTTCTCTCTTTTCTAAAGAGAAACTTTAAGTCTTCTTGTGCTGGAGAAATGAACTGGCAGCAACATAACCAAGAGAAAAAGTAACTGTTACAGTTATGTCTGTTTATAGAGTCAAGCCACGTCAAGCCCTCTAACAATAAGAAGGTTATGTTACACCTTTCTGATTTCGATTGAAGAGACAGGATCACTGTTTTTTTTTGGTGCAAATGTTAAAATAATATGTGGTCACTGAAAATCAAAAGTGTAATATTCACCTAAACAGCATAAGCTGTGACCCTCAACGATTTACAATGTGTTTGAAGCTGCCAAGAGGTGGCAAAAACACTAATTTTAACAAGATAACAAATTGTATTTCTTTTATGATATTCCTGCAGTAGTGAAAATGGAAATTATTGATGCTGGGAACAGTGCCCATGGTGCTGTTAATCACTGCATTGCTATTAATTGATTTCCCTAGCATGAGCCAAGACATGCTAGGACACCACTTACTATACCCCTCCGCCTCTCCACCAAAGCCATGTGATACCTCTGAAAGAGTAGAGGTTTTTAGAGTGAAATTATTTTGGTTCTAATACCAGAGGTACCTCTGTTTGGCAGAAGAGCTAGTCAGTTTAAACTATTTAGTAATTGTTTGTCTTTTAGAATATGAGAGAACTGAACAGTCTTTTTCTCTGTATTACCATAAAATAATTTGAAATTATGAACTAAAATATCCATTTCACTCTTCTCACATGTATATACAAAATCATTGTTAGTTTCATTATTCAAATATCAATTACAAATGTTCTTTGTACAGTATAACTAGAGATAGCATTCTCTAGTTATAGTCTGTAAAAGATCGAAAGAAAGTAAAATCCTAAACAGGCTGAATATCTAAACACCAACAGCTGAAACCACAACTAAATTTTCTTTTCCTTATTCCCTCCCTTTCTTATTTCCTTCTGTTCCTTTCTCTCCTTAAAATATCTAGTTGGTAATAGAATGCAAAAGAACTTATATTGAAGAAAAGTATAATTACAAAAATGAAGCTATACTGAAAACAATGATTACTTCTTTTAACATAAATGTATTTGTGAGTGCTTTTATATAGTGAGCATGCAAATCCTTTAAGAAGAATTGGGGTTGTATTATCCAACACATTAGAAAGTTTGATTGGGTTATAGTTTTCCCTTTTTCTTAGTAGTCTATTGCAATAATAGATAAATAAAAAAGAATGTATACTGCCAATTGATGTGAATCATAAAGAATAGGTCAAAATAAAATGGTTCAAAACTACAGTCAGAAATGAGTAAAGTATTAACATTACTGTATCATGTTCTCATCACAGAAACTATTACAGTTACAAAAAGAAACAATCTCCATTTATTCCCATGACCAAGAGTGCTATCGATGGAAACCAAAACAGCAAAAATCTATTCTAAGGAGAGGTGTTGACTAAAAGAAAATAATGCTCGAATTAACATGTGTGTTAGTAACATGTAATACACTGTTTTGCCATAAATAGACCAAAGCATAAGTGATCATTAAATCATAAAGTAGATGCTAAGTGCAGATAATATAAAAATCATAAGAATAATGATAAAGAATGGTCATTTAAGAATTACAATTTGCATTTTGTTGAATTGTGTCTAAATAGCAAACTTCAAAAAATACATAAATTTAAGATTGCCATGGATAATTTGACTTTTTATACCTTGGTAATTCAAATTATTTAAAAAAAAGATAAAGTAACATTTTCATTGTGATATTTGTGTAAAGTTTGCGCATGCATGCTTGTATGGGCATTCATCTGAATTGCATTAATTATTCCAACATAGGAATGACAAACTAGCTTCTCGACAGAGCATTTTAGAAAGAAATACTGCCAGGTGCTGGGGGCACATGCCTTTAATCCCAGGAGGCAGAGGCAGATGGATCTTTGAATTTGAGGCCAATTTGGTTTACAGAGAGAATTCCAGGACAGGCTCCAAAACTACAGAGAAACCCTGCTTAAAATAAAATAAAATAAAATAAAATAAAATAAAATAAAATAAAAAAGAAAGAAAGGAAGGAAGGGAAAATGATGCTGATATTCTCCCTCTGCTGATTATGTGATAATTAGTACAGGGTAAACAAAGTCAATAGTAAGATCACATGCATGGCCCCAGACCTGTTCTATCCCTAGGCCTGATTTTCTAAATGGTGGTGACAAATAGCTTTGGTTTGATTGTTCAGTGTAGTCATGTGTAGGCTAAGATTCCAGGGTTTCTTTAATTGACATTAAGAAAAATGACATCGCAGTTACTGTCATAATTAGTAAATAATTCTAATATGCTTACTGATCTGAAGAATATGTGGCCATTGCAGGGAAATTCTGTGATTAACAGTTGTTATTAAGGGAAATGTTAAACTACTGTTTTCATTTTCTAGAAAAAATATGAATTCTGTGTAGTCCTGGGTGGTCTTTAACTTACGACCTAGACCACACTGGCCTTACATTCATAGAGATCTGCCTTGAAAGCTGGAATTAGAGATGTGCACCTTCACTACAACTCTAATAAATATGAGTTCTAAGAAGACTTGAACATTTGAGTCCCTTCTAAACTTTGAAGACTACTTTGCTCGGTGATGTCTCTTGGCATTTCAATTGAAGTTGAGTTTATGTGGTAAGCATCTTAAATTGTTTGTATCTTTGAGGAAAATCTGTAATGATACTTGCATTGGAGGTTTCATTGTTATTTAAAATAACGTACTTTAGGGAAAAAAAAACATTAGAAATTCTATTCAGTATTCTGGACCGAGGAGTGGGGGGAGGGGGAGAGGAGAGGGAGGAGGGGGGAAAAGGGAGACAGGGAGGGAAATGGGAGGCGGGGAGGAGGCGGAAATTTTTTTTTCGATAAAAAATATTTAAAAAAAAAGAAATTCTATTCAGTATAATTGCTGAAGAAAGAATATTTATATGAATGAAAGTTTGTAGCTAAGTTTTTGCATTAGAAAAAAAGATTATACTTTAAAGTTGATATTTAATTTATATAATTCTATGAACAGTTGAATGCCTATTAACAATATAGCCTGGCATGAAAGAAATAGATAATAAAGAATGGAGACAAGCTTGGAGAGTCAATGTAGGTGCTTTAAAAAATTTAATTTCATATCTTTGAAACCATAAATATGTTAGGAAAGATTAGAAGAAAAACGATGACATTGGTAAATTATTATTTTTTTCCAAGTGCTTGAAGTTAGTATTTTTTTAATTGAGAAAAGGAAAAAAAAAAAGTATCCGCCTCCTCCCAGCCTCCCATTTCCCTCCCCCTCCTCCCACCCTTCTCCCCTCCCCCCTTTCCTCTCCCCCTCCCTCTCCAGTCCAAAGAGCAGTCGGGGTTTCCTGCCCTGTGGAAAGTTCAAGGTCCTCCCCGCTCCGTCCATGTCTAGGAAGGTGAACATCCATACTGGCTAGGCTCCCACCAAGCCAGAACATGAAGTAGGTTCAAAACCCCATGCCATTGTCCTTGGCTTCTCATCAGCCCTCATTGTTCACCATGATCAGAAAGTCCGGTTTTATCCCATGCTTTTTCAGTCACAGTCCAGCTGGCCTTGGTGAGCTCCCAATAGATCAGCCCCACTGTCTCAGAGGGTGGGTGCACCCCCCCCCCGTGGTCCTGACATCCTTGCTCGTGTTCTCCCTCCATCTGCTCCTCATTGGGACCTTGGGAGCTCAGTCCAGTGCTCCAGTGTTGGTCTCTGTCTTTGTCTCTGTCTCCATCCATCACCAGATGAAGGTTCTATGGTGATATGCAAGATATTCGTCAGAATTGCTATAGGATAGGGTCATTTCAGGTTCCCTATCCTCAACTTCCCAAGGGACTAACTGGGGACATCGCCTTGGGCTCCTGGGAGCCACTCTAGATTCAAGTCTCTTGCCAACCCTAAGGTGGCTCCCTTAACTAAGATATGTGCTTCCCTGCTCCCCTATCCAACCTTCCTTTATCCCAAACATCCCGTTTCCCAAGTTCCCCCCAACCTCCCCTTCTCACTTTTCTCTCCCCATCTCCCCTTACCTCCCTCCCCACCCTCCCCCAAGATCCCATTTTTTGCCCGGCAATCTTGTCTACTTCCCATAATCAGGAAGATAGCTATATGTTTTTCTTTGGGATCACCTTCTTATTTAGCTTCTTTAGGTTCACCAGGTATACACTCCGTGACCTTTATTTATGGCTAGAAACCAATTATGAGTGAATACATCCCATGTTCATCTTTTTGGGTCTGGGTTACCTCGCTCAGGATAGTGTTTTCTATTTCCATCCATTTGCATGCAAAATTCGAGAAGTCATTGTTTTTTACCGCAGCATAGTACTCTAATGTGTATTTATTCCACACTTTCTTCATCCATTCTTCCATTGAAGGGCATCTAGGTTGTTTCCAGGTTCTGGCTATTACAAATAATGCTGCTATGAACATAGTTGAACAAATGCTTTTGTCATAGATAGGGCATCTCTTGGGTATATTCCCAAGAGTGGTATTGCTAGGTCCAGGGGTAGGTTGATCCCGAATTTCCTGAGAAACCAAAACACTGATTTCCAAAGTGGCTGCACAAGATTGCATTCCCACCAGCAATGGATGAGGGTACCCCTTCCTCCACAGCATCTCCAGCAAAGGCTATCATCCATGTTTTTGATGTTAGCCATTCTGACAGGAAAGAAATTGAAGAGGATACCAGAAAATGGAAGGATCTCCCTTGCTCTTGGATTGGGAGGATCAACATAGTATAAATGGCAATTCTACCAAAGGCAATTTATAGATTCAATGCAATTCTTATCAAGGTCCCATCAAAATTCTTCACAGATCTTGAGAGGACAATAATCAATTTTATATGGAAAAACAAAGAAACCCAGGATACCCAAAACAATCCTATACAATAAAGGACCTTCTGGAGGCATTACCATCCCTGACTTCAAACTCTATTACAGAGCTACAGTAATGAAAACAGTGTGGTACTGGCATCAAAACAGAGAAGTCGACCAATGGAATCACATAGAAGACCCGAATGTTAACCCACAAACATATGATCACCTGATTTTCGATAAAGGAGCTAAAGTATACAATGGAAGAAAGAAAGCATCTTCAACAAATGGTGCTGGTACAACTGGATGTCAACCTGTATAAGAATGAAAATAGACCCATATCTATCACCTTGCACAAAACTCAAGTCCAAATGGATCAAAGACCTCAATATCAGTCGGAACACACTGAATTTGATAGAAGAGAAAGTGGGAAGTACCCTACAACAGATGGGCACAGGAGATCGCTTCCTATGTATAACCCCAGCAGCACAGACACTAAGGGCCTCATTGAATAAATGGGACCTACTAAAGCTGAGAAACTTCTGTAAAGCAAAGGACACTGTCACTAAGACAAAAAGGCAACCTACTGACTGGG
>NW_026067933.1:5381333-5423441 GCF_014885135.2 Alexandromys fortis
TCTTACTTGATAACTGTTTTGTTATATGTAATTTTACTATGTTAAAGTTAAAGCTTTTTTTTTGTTTAAACAGAAAAAGGGGAAATGATGTGGGAGTGATTTCTTATTAATAAAGAAACTGCCTAGGCCCCTTGATAAGGCCCACCCTTAGGTGGGTGGAGAAAACAGAGGAGAATGCTGGGAAAAGGAGGCTTGGTGGAAGAGTCGCCATGATTCTCCCGCTCCAGACAGACGCAGGTTAAGATCCTCTCTGGTAAACCAACTCATGGACTACACAGAATATTAGAAATGGGTTAGAACAATATGTAAGAGCTAGCCGGGCCAGGCAGTGTTTAAAAGAATACAGTTTCCGTGTAATTATTTCGGGCATAAGCTAGCCATGCGGGCGGCCGGGTGCCGGGGACGCAGCCCTGCCGCCGCTCCTATTTCAACAACTAATGCTCTTTAAATACACAATAGATTCAGTTATGTGCACTGTTTATAATTCCCCTTATAAACAAAGCCACAGCAAAATGTCTAGATTGAAATTCAGCTCTGCATACATAGGTCTTTCTCTATTTTATTTCTCTCTTTCTTTTTTTATTTTTTGGTCAGACATCGGCAAATATTCTGACTTTCAGTACCAGGTTATGACAACAATGAAGTAAATAAAAATGGACTAAATTTCTACTTTGGGAAAAGATCTATTGAAAAGTACAATCATTTCCCAATGTAATGAAAACAATAGTGTATGAAACACTGGCACTGGAGATACCCAATACAAGGCAATGCGAGACAGTGAGTTTGAGATGTAATATTAAGTAAATCCTGTGACTTCTGAGAAATTACCCAAGCATGACTGACAGTACATGTCTTAGGCAGAAGACAGGAAGAGTTGTGTTCTCTATATGGGTTGTGATGTACATAAGATTCCAGGGTTGGGAACATGGAGACTAAATTTCAAAAATCAAACTACTAAAGGATGAAACATGACATCATCCAATGGTGAGACAACTGCAGGAAATCAGAAAATGACCAACTCTGAGTGAGAGCAAATGGCACAGGCCAAGAGAGGCTGAGAAGGAACCCTAGATACCACACTGGGGAAGGGAAATCCTTGTTTTTGCTGTATACAATGGCCTCTCTACAGGTTAAACGCTAAGTTTTCTTACATTTATGAATTCATTGATATTCTCTCACCAGGAAACATAATTTGAATCTAAACCATTCCAACATGTGGACTTCACTTAGTATCCTACATCTAGAGAACAAATCTTAGAGAGAGAGAATCAAATCTGTTTAATCCCCAATTCATATGATCAAGGTGAACACTGTGGTGATGCTTCATTGATTACTTGCTCCTTAAAGGGAATGAGAAAGGTTCTTCTCATCTTTATAGTATTTTTCCTCTATGCTATTCATGGACTAAAAATACAGCTTTCATGTATATTTAATTTGTATGGAAACAAACAGAAGTAAAGATATATTGGAGACAGGGGCATGACAAATCTTGTCCTTGTTTAACACTGGAACAGCACTAAATGAATAATCTAGTAACGTAAGATTTATAAAGATTATAGTTTGATTAAGATAAAAATAGAGGAAGAAATGGGTAACCAGAAAATTTGTGATCTCCAATAGAATTATATCAAACATTTTAAAAGGAACATAAATTCTCCCATTCTAGAAAGCTAAATTCTCAACTAATCCAAAGAGTAAATAAAATCCTGAAATAACAAAATCAGAGCATCAACCAAGTGGTGAACAAGATGGGTATGTTCTTTCATGCACAAATAACTTTGATTTTGTTGGGGTTGGAGACAGGTTACCATTCCAGTTGGAGAATCTGTGCTCTGGATGCAAGGAGAGACTCTGGTTAAAGGAAAAAGGAAAGAGGAATACTGAACATTTGATATCCTTTTCTGGAATATATGCAAGTGTATACATAACACACACACTCATACATGATTTTAGCAAACCAAACCCAACAATATCTGAATCACTGAATATGTCTTAATAATTTTTTCAACATTTAAAAATTCAGACAGTTTAGTAGCCCATAGTAATAGAATCACCAAATAAGCTAATGAGAACTTGACATTAAATAATCTCAAGAGTCATAGAATTATTTGACAATATCTTATATACTTTATATTGTGAAAACTATCAGCAAACAAATGTAACTTTCTTAGCCCTGTAAAATGACCTGTGATTCCCCAGCAAGAATCACCATACTTCCTAATGCACCTCCTTGTTATTGCTTACATCTGCTACCACCTTCTTGCATCTTAAGCATATCTGTTATCCCATGTAGCTTCTGGTAATAAAGCATATTCACAACATACAGAGGGGAATCCCACATCATCTCCCCCTTTCTGTCTAAATAAAAAGGAATGTTTTAACTTTAACATACTAAAATTACATATACAAAATAGGTTTCAAACAAGAGTTACAGTTACAATATGTTTTGTGAGTCTAAAGTTTCATGTCTAATTTATCTTTTATCACAACTAAGGAAAAGTGTAACTATCTGTCTTGAACTCCATCAAAGACCCCAGAAGGTATAATATTACCTAAGTAAACAGAAAGTGTGTTGTAAGCAACTTCCCAAACTCTAGAATTGAGAGAGAAATCTCACTGCCTGAACACCAAAAGTTCTTTTGTAGCATTTGGGAATCCATTTCAGTCTACATACTCATAGTATCTGGCAGATGTTTCCATGAAGCAGTCCCCAGAATCAAATATCTCTCTGCAGACAAAAAATTCAAAGAAAACACAATAATATACATAATCTAAACTGCCTATTTTCCATCTTTATGTATCTTTTTAATTACGCTATTATTTTATAATAATTATTTTATTATCTTTACTCCTTTAATCTATGACTGTTTGTACTCTTTCAGAAGTCTTTTTCATTTGAATTTGTCGTATTGTGCATTCGCAATCATTTTCTGACAAGGAGAGGTTTATTTTTAATGCTAAGCTGGCATGGCTAGGACTAATGCTGCAGCTTTGCCTGTTGACTCTGCCCAGTCAACATGGCTGATGTATGCTCCCTGCCTCTGAGAGCCATGCTCACCACCCCAGCTCTAGGGACATAGCAGGTCTATATCATCATTAAGCAAATTGTATCACTCTGCTCACAAATCCCATTTAAGTGATTTATAACAGGGCCTTCTGAAGCAGCCAGAGTGACTTGTTCTATCATCATGGACCAGGAAGCTGTTTCTTAAAGGGGCCATAGTTTTTGCTGAACCCTGAGTCAGTAAGCATTCTCTTAAAGCAGTTGCACCTCTGCTAGCCACAAGAAAACAGTGTATCTGAAAAGAGGTGGCTACTAAGAAGTTTCAATTAACTTCCTTTTCTGTGGGACTAGAAGTCCCCCCACACACACTTTTTTAAAGGTTTTATGTGGTTGTACATTGCCCTATGTTGAGTACCACTATGTAAACAGAGATTGTGGTTTCATTTTCTGGCCTTCAAGACCCAAATAATCACACAGAAACTATATTAATTACAACACTGCTTTGTCAGTAACTCAGTTGTGTTTAGAGTTAGTTCCTACATCTTTAATTAACCCATTTCTATTGGTCTATGTATTGCCAGGTGGTCATGACGTTACCTCATTTTTTACAGGTCTTGTTCCCTCAGCAGTTGATTGGTATCTTACTCCTTTGGTAGCTGAATGTTGTTTACTGACTCCACCTTCTTTCTCTCTGTATCTTTGTTTGGATTTCCCACCTAGTTATATTCTGCCCTGCTATGGGCCAAAGCAGCTTCTCTATTAACCAGGGATAATAAAACATATTGACAATATACAGAGGAGAATCGCACATTATTCAGGAAGTCTCTAGTGTACTAGATTTCTACACACCTCCAAAATAGTCAATTATAATTATCTCTTCTATCATACTCTCATACTATTACAACATCCCACAAACCAGATCTTCCCTCTCATCTCTACCCGCCCCAAGTCTACATGTAGAATCGATTCTGTTTCCCTTTTCAGGGAAATCCATGTATCCCTCTTAGATACCTCTTTATTGCCTATCCTCCCTTGATCTATGTATTGTAACTTGATTACTACTTACTTAATAGTCAATATCCATTTATAAGTAAATACATACAATATTTATCTTTCTGGGTTTTAATCACCTCAATCAGGATTGTTTTATTCTAGTTTCATTTAACCAAAATTTCATTATGTCATTTTTTTTTTACTTTTTAAAAGTTGAGTGATATTCTATTATGTGAATGTACTAAGTTACTTTTTTATCTTTTTTTCTATTGAGGGAAATCTAAGTTGTTTCCATTTTTTTTGCTGTTATAAATAAAACTACAATGAACATGATTGATCAAGTGTTCTTGTGATAGGATAGAACACCCTCTGTCTATATTCACTAGAGTGGTATAGCCAGGTCTAGAGATTGATTGAAACCCCACTTTCTAAGGACCACTATATTGATTTCCATAGTGGCTGAACAACTTTGCATTCCCATCAGCAATGGAAGAACGTTCCTCTTGCTCTACATCCTCCTCAGCATGATCTGTCATTTGTGTTATTGATCTTAGCCTTTCTGACAGGTGTAAGATGAAATCTCAAAATCTCAAAATAGTTTTTTGAGATTTGCATTTCCCTCATGGCTAAGGATGCTGAATATTTAAGTGTTTCTTTGCCATTGAACTTTATCTATTGAGAATTTTCTTTTTCAATGTGTATTTTATTTTTAAAATATATTATTTGGTTTGTTGATATTAGTTTCTTGAGTTCTTTATACAATTTGTATATTAGGACTCTATACAGAATGTAGAATTGGTAAAAATCTTTTTTCCACAAAGGCAGACTCACAGCCAAACAGTAGATAGAGATCAGGGAACCCTGTGGAAGAGGAAAGAAGAAGGATTGTGGGAGCGGTCAAAGACAGCACAAAAACACCCAAAGAATCAAATAACCTGAGATCATAGGGCTGACAGATACTGAATTAACAACTAAAGAGTCTATGTGGGATTTACCTTGGTATATATATTGCAGTTATATATATTGGTCTTCTTGTTGGACTCCTAATTGTAGGAGCAGGGGCTGTCTCTGACATTTTTATAAATATTTAACTTTATTTTATGTGCATTGGTATGAATGTGTAAGATCCCCTGGAACTGAATTTTCAGACAGTTGTGAGCTTCCATGTAGGTGCTGGGAACTGAACCCAGGTCCTCTGAAAGGGCAATCAGTACTCTTAATCACTTAGCCATCTCTCCATCCCCGTCTCTGACTTTATTTTATCTGTTTTTGGAACCCTTTGCCTCTACTGGATTGCCATATCCAGCCTTAATAGAAAAAGAAGTACCTAATCTTATTGCAATTTGATAGTCCATGGCTGGTTTAAATCCATGAATGGCCTGCACTTTTCTGAAGAGAAAGAGGAAGGAGTGAATGTGGGGGGAGAGAGAAAAGAGATGTTGTGGGAAGTAACCAAGAGAAGAGAAAAGAGGGAGCAAGGGGAAACTGTAATAGGTTGGAAAAAATTAATTAATTTTTTTTGGTTTTTAAATCAAGTGTATTTCATTCTGTCAATTGCCATTTTGTTTAAATGATAGTGAAGTTTGCCTTACAAAAGCTTTTTCAGTTCCATGAGATCCCATTTGCTATTTATTAATTGTTGTTGTGAGGACCTGCTTTTCTAGAATGAAGCCCATTTGAAGGTGGATGATCTTTTTGATGTGTTTTTGCATTCAGTTTGTGAGTATCTAATTGAGTATTTTTATGTCTAAATTCATAAGGGAAATTGGTCTGTAATTCTCTTTCTTTGGTGAATTTTTATGTGGTTTGGATATCAGGATAAGTATGAACTTACAAAATTATTTGGAAAATGTGAGAAAGTCAAAAGAGCTATACTGAGGTTTTAAAGAAGATGTTGGTTATGCAAAAACAGCACCACCAGTAGAATGACTTACTGCAGAGATATCAGCCTGGTAGAGTAAAGAAGAAAGCTAAAAAGAAACAAAGAGACAATCTGCAGACTGTAAAACAACACAACTATTTGTGCAGGAAGATCAAAAGAAGAGCAAAAAGGGATGGAGAGCTATATATACAAGTTGTATATATGCCAAGAGTTCAAAGAGGCTAGACTACATAATAAAACACATTGCTGTACCCTGTCACTTGTATTTTAAATAAATGCTGATTGGCTAGTAGTCAGGCAGTAAGTATAGGTGTAACAACAAGAATTATGGGAAGAGGGAAGTTTCAGTCTGCAGTCATCACCCAGATGGAGAGGAAGTCAGATACAGTGCAAGCACTATGTGACTGACTCACCAAAAAAGTTACCAAGCCACATGGCCAACACAGACAAGATTTATGGACTAACGTAATTTATAAGAGTTAATAAGAAGCCTGAGACACTAGGCCAATAAATTTATAATTAATTTAGACATCTCTGTGATTTCTTTGGGACTTAACGACTGCGGAAACTGGGCAGGACAAAAACCTTAGTCAACAACACATCTTGTCTCTCAGATGGATAACTGCCAGATATGCTCCTCAGATTTGGATGATTAAAGGTGGGCAAGGTTGTTTATTAACAGAACCAGGGGAAGTAAAGCACAGATAGAGACAATATTTTGACACCTTATACAATAACCCTAATGCTGTCAACGTAGTCTACAACAAGAAACACTTCTACAGCCGCTTGAACGCCAGAAACAATGAGAAAATATTGTCAGAAAGATAGAGAGAGAAAAGCAGAAAGGCCCCAGGAGTGGTTGACATCTTGGTGGAGGAGCTAGATGTGGTTACAATGGGCTAAGGGGCTGAGGCACTTCTCAGAATCTTCAGAGAGATATGGGAACTTGAAGTGATTCCCCCAGAATGGAAGTACTCAGTCATAATTCCCATACCCAAGAAGAAGGACAAACTGGACTACTCAAATTACAGGAGCATTAGTTTATTGTTTCATAGCAGCAAGACCTTCTCCATTATCCTTTAAAGGATCAAGGGCAGAACAGAAGAAGTCCTATAAGAGGCCCAGTGCAGATTCAGAGCTAGCAGGAACACAATTGATCAGATCTTTACTTTAATCAACTGACAGAAAAACAAGAAGAATTTGGAAAATACTTATATGTCTGTCACATCGACTTTAGAAAGGCATTTGATAGCATTTGAAGCACTTTGGGAAACAGTGAGATTCTACAGGTACCCAGAAAAAAAAATCATAAGAGTACTAGAAAATGCATCAGTCAGTCTGTGGAGAACAAAGTGATGAGTTTAAGACAATCATAGGAGCGTTGCCGGGATGCCTTTTCTCACCACTAATCTTTAATATAGTCCTGGAATTAATAATAACAGCAACTTTGGAGAGTGAGGAGATAGGTGTGCAGATAGGTGGTGTGCGAAACAGTGACTTGTGTTTCTCCTGTGATACAACACTACTTGCTGAAAGTCCAAATGAGCTTCAGGCCAGTATAAATCGGGTGGTGGAAGTCAGTGAAAAACCATGGTATGAAAGTAAACATCAAGGAGACTGAGACAGAACACAAGGGAAGGGCACAAAAGGATTTTAACACTATAATAAAGAATCAGAACCTCAAGCAAACAGTCAGCTTTACCATCTGAGGAAAGCAGTTCAAAGGAGGAAATAATTTCAGGCATCAAGAGGCAGATAGGGATAGTGAGAGCTGCATTCCAGGCACTATAAAAGGTTTTGTCAGCAAGAGACATAAGGAAAACAACAAAATTACAAGTATATGAGACACTTGTCTTAAGCTGCCTTCTTAAAACTCTGAAACCTGGACAATGAAACGGTCCTCAGAACAGTGGCTGAATGCGTTTGATGTGGCGTGTCTCAGGAGGATTCTAGGTATCACACGAGGAAATAGAATGTGCAAAAATGACATTAAGAAACATCTCCATCTACAGAGAGATGTAAACAATACGGCAGTGATGCTTGAGATATATCTGGTGTTCGATATGCTTTTTACACCTTGATATGCATTTCCTTTGTCAGGTTAGGAGATGTCCTTTTATGATTTTGTTGAAAATATTTCCTGGGCCATGTTATGAGAATGAATGACTGCAGATACCTGAATATAGCACTGCTTGGAGGAGTGCACGGGATAAGGCAAAGGGGAAGGCCCAAAAACACTGGATAAATAGCATAAAGGAAGACTGTAGAACCTTGGGTATGACAATCACACAAGCATTTAGGACTGCCCAGGATAGGAACAACTGGACAACTGCCATAAACAGGCTGCTCATCATGCTTAAGCATTGATGGGGCATAAAAGATGATGAATGATGGTGGAGGTAATAGTGGTGGTGGTGGTGGTGTGTGTCTGTGTGTGTGCACGTGTATGTGTTTGTGTGTGATTACCTTATTTATGTTTTGTTGATATCAGATTATTTATTTCCTGTGTATTCTTGAGTGTAATTAAATTCTATAAGTTTGTGTTTTCTTTCTAGGCCCTTCTTTTGAGCTGGATTTTAAAATGGATTTTGTTTAAATTTGACATTATCATGGAATATCTTACTATTTACATCTATGGTGATTGAAAGTTTTGTTGAATATGATTGTCTATGCTGGTATCAGTGGGCTCTTAAAGTCCAGAGCACTTCGTTCCATACCCTTTTGCCTTTTAGAGTCTCCATTGAGAAGTCAGATACAATTCTATTAGATCTGCCTTTGTATGTTTCCCCTGCTGCTTTTAATGTTCTTTCCTTGTTGTGTATGATGAACATCATTTTCTGATTTAACCTATTTGGTGTTCTATGTGATTCTTACACCTTGATATGCATTTCCTTTTTCAAGTTAGGAAATTTTCTTCTATGATTTTGTTGAAAATATTTCCTGGGATTTTTTTTTGCTGGAATTACTATCCTTCTTCTATTTTTATTAATCTGAGGATTGGACTTTTCATAGTGTCCCATATTTCCTGGAAGTTTTATGCCAGGAGTTTTTTAGATTTACCATCTTCATTCACTGATGTCTCCATTTCTTATTTCTTACTTTAAACACCAGTCTCAGGCGTTAAACAGGTCTACTTGCTACTTTGTTCACAGGGAATTCCTGCTGGTTTTGGAAGCTGAGATGCAAATGTGAGTTGGGGGGGGACAGTTTAGAGGGATTGGATCTGAAGGAACACAGAGGGATAAGAATGTCTGTAAGCAACTTACCTGGTTTTCTAGATAGATAGATAGATAGATAGATAGATAGATAGATAGATAGATACATAGATAGATACATAGATAGATACATAGATAGATAGATAGATACATAGATAGATACATAGATAGATAGATACACAGATAGATACATAGATAGATACATAGATGATAGACAACAAAAAACATTTTAAGCAATTACATACTTCATTTCACTGTCAATTTGAATCTATTTTGTTTTCTTACTTCATGAGTGAACTAAATTACTGTGTCATATTTTAGAGCTAAAGTTTAAATTAGACATTCTTCTGTCTTATTCATTGCAACTGAGTAATACATCATCAATTCCATGATTAAAAAGAAATAAAACACCAAAAGCAAATTATATACTGTTACTAGGTGGCACAGTTTTCCTTCTATTCTATTCAAGGTAAAATATTTGCATCTGTGTATTTATGTATCATGTGTAAAATATTTGCATCTGTGTATTTATGTATCATGTGTTTGTGCATGTGTGTGTGTGTGTGTGTGTGTAGAGGCCTTAAGTTGACGACTCATGTTTTCTTCAATCACTCTGAAAAAATGCTTTTAGAGGCAGGGTCTCTAACAGAATCTGAATTTCATCAATTTGGTTAAACTAGCTGGACAGTGAGGATTGAGGAATCTCCTGTATCTGCTTGCCAAGGCTGGGATTATAAATCTATGCCTGGTGTTTTATCTAGCTGGTGGGGATCCAAGCTCAGGCTTTCATGCTGTGTGACAAGTCTTTACTCTCTAGGCCAATACCCTAGGCCATAAAACTAATAGAAATCATTTTAATAATAATAATAATGAATAATATAAAGTAACTCATCTCTTCCTCAAATTGTGTTTTCACTTTAGTTCCTAAGTACTCTCTTTTGTTCATAAAATGACTCTGGAAAACATAGAATAAAATATTGTTTATAAAGTTTGAATATCAAGTCATTCAGTTAGTTGCAGACCTTTCTATTGGATTTAATAATTAATCTCTATTTTAGTCTTGTTAGTTTTTCTCTGAGTCTTCCATAGATATTTAGTTTTAGCTGCTATGACATAATGAAAATTATTTTAGCAGTAGCAGCATCAAAGTTTTGGAGAATGTGTGTATATGTATTTATAACCTGGGATCTCAGATCACCCATTTTTCCTACAGTGCCTAAAGTACTTTAAATATCTAGTTAATTGTTAATGAAACAAGATTATATAAATAAAAACCTGAAAATAAATACCATTCCTTTGGTAATTGACACTTGTTTTTCTTTTTGCTTTTTTTGAGACAGGATTTCTCTGTGTAGTTCTGGATGTCATGGAATTCAGTCTGTTGACGAGGCTGGCCTTGAACTCAGAGACCTGCCTGTCTTTGCTTCCTGAGTGCTGGAATTAAGAACATTTGCCACCACTACCTGTCAGTAAATGATTTTTAAAGTCTCATGTATTTCTCTTCAGAAGGAAGTTCTTAGCTATCCATCAGGCTTGTCTTCAATACCATAAACATATAATATACGCATATAAAAATGGGATGTATGCATATAAATTCATTGATATGTCCACGGTCTTGTTGCATATTTGTCTAGTAGCTCTTCTGTGATTAGAAGCATGTAAAAGTCAGTCACATATAACTATATGAGAGAGATCTTTCTTTTCTCTTTTTCCTTTTTCTCTTTTGGTAGAGGTAGTGGTTGTGGTGTTATTCTGTTTTTTTGTTGTGTGTGTGTGTGTTTTGTCATTACAGACTCTTCTTGAGTCATATCAAGTTGGATTTTTGCCAGACAGAGACCGGACTCTAGAATGCCAAATGAAATCACTAAACAGAAGAAGCACTCAGAGCTGGGGATTGGATTAAGCATTCTAGATTGGACATATGCAAATTAGTAACTGGAAGCAGAATTGGCAGTAAGAAAGCAAAGTCATAACCATGGAGAGGAGTATTGTGTTTTCAAAAGAATAGTAACCAAATGCATTTTCATTATTTTCTTTCTTCCCAGCCTCACATGTTAGGCAGCAAAGTAGCAGTGAAATATGATCTTCATAGCAGTGCAGATCTTTGCCGGATTAACATTCCTTCTCTGTAATGTAAATCTTCCAGAAGCTGAGCTCAGAAATGGAAGGAGTGCTTTGTTTCAGACTCATGCTGACAGGAGGGCTGGAAATGATATGGAGATAATTGATGTGAGGCAATCCACAGGTTTCAGGCTCACCGATTACAGGTTAGATCAGTGGCCATAAAGAATTAGAATTAAAGAAGCAAAAATAAAAAAATAAACAAATAATATAAAGGAAGAAACTATGTTAAATTAGCAAAATTATCGTACTTGCTACTGCTTTATTTTCTACCCTCCTATCCACCTGGAGATGTCATCCTGTTAACAGTTTAACTGAGCAGCGTTTTGCTTCCTTAGAAACCACATGTTATTTACATTTTCATTGTAAGAGGTTTATTAAAAATATAAACTTATCAGAGAAACCCTGTCTCGAAGAAACTATATACATATATATTTAATTATTTTATTATATTACATTTACATATATATATTTATAATCCACTATAAGTATGTGAATATAATTTAATTTGGTTTTTGTTGTTGTTCTGTTACATATTTTTTGACATTAATAGAATCAAATAAAAGTCACAAAACTAAAATTGAGAAATTCTTGGTTGAAATGAATAGTGTTGGCTGTAATGATAGGAAAGAATGATGGCTCAGGGTCAAAGAAGTTTAGGAAAAGCATTATGAGAAATGATGGCAGTGTGTTCTGTGGGTATGCCTATATTATCTGTCTTCCTGGCCCTTGCGGGTGTTGATGCTTTTATAAGTTCTTAGAGAATTTTCATATTTTGATCATAGTCACCACGACTTCCCAACTTTTTCCATGGCAACCTGCCCTTGCCTGTCCATACAACTTTGTGTCCTCATTTCCCCCCTTTTTTTAAACATACAAAATCAAGTATATTGATGACGCTAATATATTTTGGGTGTGTAGATACGTAGCCTTCCACAGGAACATGACTGACCTAACACAGGTTTGAATCTTGAGGGTTACAGAAGGAAACCAGGTACTGGTTTGAAGGTAGTAAGTTATTTATTGCTCAAAGTTAGTTATAGATTGAACTCCTAATCTATAGTTTCCCCTGTCTTACTACTCTGCCTGACTACTTTTAAAGAGAGAAAGAACCAGGTAGTAAGGATACTGATTTTTTTTTAATTCAAGGTTTCTCCATGAATCATTGAAAAACTTAAGTGCTGTATATATGAAAATTGCATTTCATAGAATATTTATGATAAAGGAAACTGTGATTTTTGATATATAGTTTAGTATATGAAGTTCAAGACTATGTGACATAGGCAAGTTCTCTTTGATATCTTCGAATATCAAATCTTTTGCAAAACGCTGAAATATATTTACAATTTCCCAGCATTGGCTTGGATGAATTCAGCAATTTTGTAAATAATTATTATATTTGAAGATAATTAAAAATAGATACTGAATAATCTATCAGTGAAAGGTCTTTCTATGAATGTTCCTACATCTGTATACATCCAGACAACACTAAATGGATTCTATGAGTTTAAAGATGTAGTGCATGGTATCTCTCTCTATATATACTACATATATAGGTATATATAATAGAAAGTTTCCACTGCACTGGTTTTTCATGATGTCACTTAAATGCTATCCACTTTTAACTGTCTTTCCCTTTAATCCCTCCTTCAATCAAGTCTCCCCTTTTTCTTCTCACTTGAATATCCCATCCTTGCCCTATACCCATTCATATTCACACATAAAATCTATTCTATTTCCCTTATCCAGAGGTAAACATGTTCTCCCTAGACCCTTCCTCTATGCCAGACTTCTTTGGGTCTACCAATTTTAGTTTGCTTATTATTTTATGTATAGGTACACACACACTATATACATGCACATGTACACATATATTCATACATATTCATATATATAGTGTATGAATTTGGGAAGAAAATGTGATAGAACAATAGGAGAGAATTTGGAAGAGAATGAGTGAGGAAGTGGGCTATAACAATGCTCATTGCATTCATGTATATAATTTTTAAATATTTTTAAAAGCAAATATATATATAAACATAAAATTAATATGGAAATGTTTTAGATTGATGTGCCTCTGTAGTAGAGGCAGGGTAAGTTTCAGCCTGGGAACAACTCTTGCACAGCTCTAGTTGCACTGGATACTGTGAGGGATTGGGCAGTGATATAAAAAATTTGGGCTAATAGAAGTTCACAGAAAGTGGATACGAAAACAGGGTGGTCTATATTAAATATTTACCCTCTCCTTTGCCAATATAAGTGATCTACGGGGAAGCACATTACCTGTTTTAGAGACATTTACAGTGCAAGAGAAGGGGCATCATGTGGAATATAGGGATTGCCTCTTCCATATCTATATATGACATAGCTCATTCCAATGAACAAATCCCAAACAAATAGATTTGCTACCCAAGCACCCAAGCCAGAAACCTGACTGTTTTCCTGTGAATTCATCACAGAAAGAGCTTCCAATCAGTTTTAGTTCCTTCTTTGTGAATATAAATGAGCTGCCAACACTGAAGGATGACTAATACAGACAAAGCAAATAAAAATAAATAGGAAAAATGGTAGAGCAAAAATGAAGGGCATTGGTTTCAATGATATTAGAGAAGACATTTCTGTGTTAAAAGCTATTTTAATTTGAGAAAAAAGACATATTAGAAATTTTAAATGGGTATAAAATAAACTTAAAGAAGAAAATCCACATTTAACATTCAAGGAAAAGAAAAAAGATGTTATATTAAAAGGAAGAAAATTGCAAGAATTTAAAAAATCAGGCTATTAGGACTTTATAAATATAAATATAAAATTAGAATGAAAATAATATCAATGAAGAAGAAGGATAAGGAATAAAGATAGAAGGAATGAAAAAGAAAAAGAAGACAGGAAGATTGTGGTGTTTGTCCATTTTCTCACAGTGGGGTCAGCTGACTCAGGAACACTTGGAACTCCTGGCCATCTAGGGCTGTAGAATAAAACCTTGTCTCAAAAAGATAAAACAAAAACAATTATCTTCTAGAGGACAGAGCATAGCATTCTACTGCTCAGGACCCATAAATCTGCTTATCCCAGGAAATAAAATTAAATACCCTGTTTGTATTATTTTTCTCTCATTGAGATACAAATTAAGGAAAGAATGGTTCACTCAAATGCAATCCATGATGGAACTGGTGGTATGGCAGTAGGCGACAGGGCAGTCTAATCATAGTGCATTCACAGTCAGGAACTAAAGGACCTTGAATGTTGGTACTCAGCTAGCTTTCTCTCTCTGTCTGACTGTTAGAGTGAATCCTTTTACCTTACTTAGCTTAATCCAGTTACTATTTCACAAGAATACCTGGAAACTAAATTCATCTCAATAGCCTAGCAGAGACAAGCACAGAGATTTGTTAGACTCCAGACACTGCCAACTTGATCAGAATCAGCCACCACACACACTGATATATCACCACTGAATTTGAGAGACTAGACTGTGAGAAGCTTCTGCTATACTTTGGATGTTGTTTAATGAAGGTTGGTGTGCTGGAATCTTGGATGCTAGATTTATCATTCTGAAAAGAGGTGGGACCTTTAAGAAGGGAAGCCTGGAAGGAGTTCGTAACTCACAGTTGGTAGTGCTTTGGGAATGTTAATATTGTTTTCGTGGGATATTGAGTTTGTCCTAAGAGAAAGGATGCTATTGAAAAAAAATAAACCATAGAGACAAAATGGGAAAGAAAAACCTGACCACAACCCCCTTGTATTTGCTCCCATTGTTGCGATTCTGTCTTCCTGGAAGTCCTCACCAGAGGCAGGCCAATGCTAACAGCATGCCTTTGAATACACAGAACTATGAGCTTCATAAATCTTTATCCTGTAAAAGACTCTCAATCAATAGATACTTTGTCATAGTAAAGGGAAATAGAATGATGTGGTTTCTAAATGGGCTTCAAGTACTCAGTTATGGTTCCTAGAGATATATGTCATAAATTAAAGCTATCTTCTGCATTGAAAATAGCAAAACTGATATTGTCTCTGGTGGTCTAACTGCAAGGACCACCAGCCAGCACTTTGTCACTCTGTTTTTGCATACAAAGTCTGATTGCTTCTTTTCCTAAATTTTTTTTCCTCTTTTTGTCACAAGGTCTTGCTGTGTAGCACAGACTAGCCTCCAGGTTGCTATCCTCTTTCTGTAATTTCCTAATTGTGGGAGTTACAAGCTTCAATTATAATGACAGATTAACGTGAAATCTATTTATTCTGTAGTTACTGCTTCTCACAGTTCTAGTTGTTCACTGTGTCCTCCAGAGCATCTCCCAGGGGTCCTTTCCTGAACTACAATCATCCGTGACGGGTGTAGTGTTAATATCTCCACTCTCCTTTGTTAATTTAATATTTCAGGTATCCACTCAGTTTTATAGCTTGGCACACTTCTGCCTACTAAAATATCCTCTTCATATTTATAGGAGATAATTAAAAGATCAATGAATTTCAAAGGAAAAGTATATATAAATGATGGAGAATAGAATGACATCAGATTGGGAAATGAAAATATAGAAACAAGAATATCAGACAATATTTTCAACATTGAGAGGATAAA
This sequence comes from Alexandromys fortis, assembly GCF_014885135.2. Classification (NCBI taxonomy): domain Eukaryota; kingdom Metazoa; phylum Chordata; class Mammalia; order Rodentia; family Cricetidae; genus Alexandromys; species Alexandromys fortis. Next base: position 5,397,128 of record NW_026067933.1, read on the forward strand.
TATATTTGCAGCCTTAAATCCTTTATTCACTCAGACTCTCTGATGCACATCAAAGTAGCATAAAGTACTTTTATACTTTTAGACAATAGGAAATTGAATTTCCTGTACCTTTTTACAGGAATCTAAGAATCATTTGTAATGGAAATAAGCCAGAATAGATAAACTGTAGTCCCAGAAACAGGGCATTCAATATATAAGAACGCTGAAAAACTGCAGGGTTATGGAACAAAAGATGTTTCTGCACCAGAGTTCCACAATAGGCACAGCGCACAGGGGTCCTGTTAGTAGGTCAGAGGTCTCTGGTAGAAATACAAGCAGGAAAACATGTTGTACTTGAGTTGAAAGCCTTGGTGATATAAGTCAATAATTTACTTTTTTTCTGGATAAACACCTCTCTGTTCCATTCAATAACACCTAAGCACTTAATAGTGATAGTATCCTGGAGCCTCTTGGAAATCTGATGCAGTTAACCCTCTGTGTATGGCAAGCATTTGTATACAGATGCAAAGGTCCCTTTAAGAAACAAGCTTTGCCCAGTCCCTATCTCTTCCTGCTGAGACAAGAAGGCCTCTCTCTTTCCTTTCCTCCCCTCCCCTCCTCTCCTCTGTTCCCCTCTCTCCTTTCCTCCCTCACCTCCCTCCTTCTCTCTTTCAGTCACTTTCTCTGTCTGTCTCTCCTTTTCCTCCCTCCCCAATACTCTCTCAATAAACTCCACACTCAAGTTCTCTCTGTATGGCTTATTATGTCACCCACTCAGTTTGGGCTCAACCCATTATGGAACCCCACAAAGGTCCCTCTCAAGCTGTATCTTAACAAATACTAAAACGGATTTGATTGTACTTCGAGTGAAAGGAATGTGTTCAACTTGACTGGGCACACAACAGTGTCACTAAGTAGCCCATCAGCTGCAAGGTATTAATAGCAGCAAACAGTGGTAGCCTTTCTCTTCCAAACTTATCCATTTTCCAATAGGTTTCATGATCTCATTTTTCTTTACAGCTGAACAGAGTTTCACTTTGTACATGTACTACATTTGTCATTAGCCATCCATCTTTTGATGAGAATCTAGACTGATCCCATATTCTTGATATTGTGAATGGAGCAGCAATACACATTTGCACTAATATCTTATGGCAAGATACAGACCCCTTTACATACGTCCACAGCAATGGAGTCTATGGGTCATATGCTAGTTCTATTTATTAGCTTGCTGAGAAACCTTCATAATTATCTTTCTTGTGGCCACAGTGTTGAACTCCAGCAGCACTGAGTGTCACACCTTTTCCATATCATAGATAATGTGTGTTCTCTTTGGGGAATTTTTTAATGATAACCATTTTGAATTTGGTAAGAATACATATTATTTATGTGTTTCAAATATTAACCACTATCTGAAGTTTTACTGGCAAAAATATTATCGTGTTTTCTGGGCTGTTTGTTTTACCAGCAGATTCATTTGCTGTATGGTATCATCTTAATTTAATGCTTATTACGTTTTTCAAATCTTAGGGTTGTTTTATTTGCAATTTGAACCTAGTCAGAAAGTTCTTACCTGTGGTATTATCTTGATGTATGTTAAGTATGTTTTCTTCTATCAATTTCAATGTTACAGGTTTTTAATTAAGATAATTAATACCTGTAGAATTAATATTTCTGTAGAGCACTGGTTCTCAACTTTCTAATGCTGTAATCCTTTAATACAGCTCTTCATTTTCATTAGTGTTTCATCACTGTAATTTGCTACTGTTATGAATTGCAATGCAAATATATGATCTACAGGTTATCTGATATGTGACCCCTGTGAAATTTTGACCATACCCAAAAGGGTCTTGACCTATACATTGAGAACCACTGCTGCAGAGGATTGCATATGATTTCATTTTCTGCAAATGGACAGACATTTATTTTTTCCAGTACCTTCTGGTAAGTGGGCTCTATTTTTTTTTGCAGTGTTCATACCAGTGTGGACCTGTTTTTGTTTCCTCTGTTCTTCCTTTGGTTTACATTTGTGCTCCTGTTTCAGATCAATGTCATCTCTATCACTATGATTCTGTAATATAATTTGAAGTCAGGTATTAAGATATCTCCAATATCCTTCTATCTGCCTAGTAGTGCTTTAAATATTTTGGCATTTTATATTTCTCCAAGAATTATAGGATTGGTTTTTCTAGTTCTGTAAAGAATGTCACTGGAATTTAGATGAGTATTGCATTGCACGCTTAAATTACATTTGATAATACAGTAATTTTTACAATATTGATTCTGTCAATCAGTGACTATAAAAAGACTTTTTATCATCTACTGACTATGTCAGTTATTTTATAATGGTCTTAATGGTTTTGGGTTGTTTTAGAGATCTTTCAGTTCACTGGATAGTTTTATTCTTGATACTCTATTTTTAAGCTATTTGAATGGAACATTATTTATTGAGTTTTCTTCAAGAAGTTTATTTTTGTATAGAGATATATTTTCCTAATTTTCTTTTATTTTTGAGATTCTAATATATTTAAATCATTTATCCCCTCCCCGTTTCTCTCCAAACATGTTTTATTATTTCTCTTGCTCTTTTTTCAAATTCTGTGTTGAATCTCCCAACTTTACTGAGAAGAATCTGCAAGATCCCCTGAGGATATAATCATATCATCAGTAAATCACCAAATCATTTGAATTTTTCCTCTCCAAATTGTATCCATTTTGTATGTTCTACTTGTGCTGTTGTCACTGTGTAACTTTAAGTGCTACATTGAATAAGAGTGGAAAGGTTGGTCACATTTGGATCATCACACAGATTTAGAGGATATGATTTCAAAATCCTCTTATCACTAATAAGGTACATTATTACATAATAATAGCTACATTTTGTGATATATAACCTCCATTATGCTCATAAGTATTCTGTTAATTCTGAATTTTTTCGAGGCTTTTGTCATAAAAAGATACCAAATTTTATTAAATGATTTTTTTTCTGGATCTATTGATATGACCAGGTTATTTCTGTGCTTAACTCTACTTTTATCTTGGTTACATTTATTTATTTGTAAATATTGAGCTATCTTTGAACTCTTGCACCAAAACTAAATTTGTTATAATGTATGATCATCGTATATGGTTTTATTTCAGTGCATAAATACCACATTGAAAGATTTAAACCTATATCTGTCTGAGATATTTATTTGTGGTTCATTTCTTTTCTTTTCTTATATCTTTAATTCTGTAAGCAACTGAGAATCTTTGTGTGTCAAAGATTCCCCCTGCCCAGCAACTTCCAGTGATCATGTTTAGCTCAGCTCTGGCAATGGGAAGGAAAGGGGAGTGATTCTCTGGCTGGATATCTCAATTTCAGATAGTTATAGTCTTAAAAATAATTTAATATTTTATGCAAGTGTTTAATCTGCATGCAAGACTGTGTAGCATGTAAATGCATGGTGCATGTGAAGGCCAGGAGAAAACATTGCATTCCATGATGCTGAAGTTACAGAGGGTTGCAAGCAACTGTGTAGGCACTGAGAATAGAATGCTGGTCTTTGGGAAGAGCAGCCTGTGTTTTTACCCTCATTTTTATCTCATTTGCTCTGAGGACACACTCTGCTATATATTTCCATGTTCCCTTTGTTTGCTCTTTGAGTTTGCTTTTCAGTAGCCAGGATCTTCTCTCTGAATCTCCTGTTATCATGACTGAGCAATTCAATGATGTAGAGAACTGACAGTGATCAATACAATGGCTATGGTGACTGAAGTCCTGTTGCTGGCAGCAGTGGTGTCATCAACAGTCAGGGTTCATCCATGAGAGAAGCTTTCAGCTGATAGGTGAGAGCATCCTTGAACTGTGGTGTAGCATCCCTAGCCTTCCTCTTTTTAACATTCATTCAAATGAGGCTTCTCATCAGCCATCCTACCAAGAATTCCAGGGAAACATTTTAATGAGGAATTTATGGTACATCTAGAGCATTGTGGTGACTTATTTATAAGTTCAGAAAGATCTACAAACCAAAATGGGCAGGTCCACCAATTTTATCTAAATTTTTAAAAAAGTTTTGGAGAGGAAGAAAATGTAATCAGAGCACATGTCTTAGTTCAGCATTCAACCTCATTAGAAAAATCATCATGGAAAGACCAAATGTTTCTAAAGCAGAAGTTGATACATAAAATATTGAAAAAAATATAGAAGCTTCAAGTCAAATAATAGTAGACTCTTACAAGAGAAAGTTGATCAATATTGTATAGTTAATTTAAGAAAGTGTGTATTAGTTACATTTTATTGCAGATATTTCTATGCCATAATAACTCTCAGAAACACCATGAGAGTGAGTTTATTTGTTTATTTATTTGTTTTCTTATTTATTTATTTATTTTGAGTGTGTGTGTGTATGTGTTTGTGTGTGTCTGTGTGTGTGTGTGTGTTTATGTCCGGTGGGTGTTGGGAATTTTGGAATACCATGTATGTGGAGGTCAGAGGTCAGAAGATCCCCCTAGGTATCAGTCATGACTTCCATTTTATTTGAGAGGGAATCTTATTTGCCACTGCATATGACTCACTGACTAGTGAGCTTCCAGGCATTTTCTTATCTCTTCCTCCCATCCTGCTATAAGAGTGCTCTTATGACAGAGGAATACTATTGCACCATGTGGTAATTATAATATAATATAATCTTATTTTATGTTTTCGGAAGTTTAGTCCTTTGTGACAGGGAAATTGTGGTCTATACTGGCAGAGGTGAGAGATCACTGGGCATATTCTAATGTCAGCCTCCTATTTCCCAAAGTTTCCCTAGCCACCCAGAAGACCAACATCAGCTGGGTATCAGTGTTCAAATTCCTTAACCAGTACTGTCTCATTTTACATCCAAATAATAAAACTAACACCCCATGCTCACATTTCCTGTCCTATAGAGATAATCACCAAGCAGCTTACTTTGATTTCGGCTTCACCAAACTTATAACTTGTTTTCCTTGGATGTGCATAGCAAACCATAAAGAAAAAAGTCTGTAGCAAGCTTTCATGTTGCACTATCTTTGTATTACCAGCCCCCAAAGAGACACATACAGACTTCTTATTAAGTATAAAAACTTGGCCATTAGCTTAGGTTTGTTCCACTAGTTCGTAGCTTAAATGAACTTGTTTCTTAGTCTACACGGTTTGCTTATCTCTACTCTGTACCATCTGTCTGACCTCTTCAGTGTCTTCCTGTCATCTCTCTCTCTGTCTCTTCTTCCCAGAGTCCTCTTTCTTCCCAGGAATCATACCTATTCTCTTATGCCTACATGTTGGTCATTCAGCTTTTTAGTAAACAATCACAGTGATACATCTTCACACGATGTAAACAAATATTATGCACCAAAATATCTATTATTTTAATTCTTACTTCAGAAATACTTTATTTTTATTATAGTTTTGTCTCTTTGTTAGAGAATAATTGTTAAGTTTATAACCCTATTTCTTTCATTTTTGATTACTGAAAATGTCGCAGTCATATTAGCTAGTCTCTGGGTGTGTTCTATTACTCTTTCTAGTGAAAAGATTCATAAGTATAATTGCTTTCACTACGACATGTTTTGGAATATTAATTCTAAATTTCCTTATAAAAACCTTTTGCTTCGTTTTAGTGCCTGGGTTTATTTCCCTCAAGCTCATATGGTAAATTAGTTGGAGTCTTAAGAATCGTTACTCTGCTCTCATTAAGAATACCCTTTTAAGATCAAATTATGTTGAAAATAAAATCATTCTCGAGATCTAATTTATCTGTAGTTTATAGCGATTGAAAAGCTAATTTATCAAATGATGATCAGCATAAATCTCAAATTCACAGATGGTGATGTGTGCCTAATATTTTTTATGTTGTAGTCCTGAGTATCCTAGTACTAAGTAAAAACATGTAACTCAGATTAGGCTTTATTAAAGATTTATTGTTAATTTAAACTTAAAAAGCATTCCTGTAGAAAATCTTTTAAATGCCAGATAATTTACTTGAGTCTGAATGAAATACTACCATGTATGGTCATTGTGGAAGTTGAGCTTATATTCTACATTTGGAAACTAGAACTTACCCAGTGTGTTAGCCAAATCATCTCACTTTCAAATATTCATACATAACCATACTTCTAGTAGTTATTGAAGAAATGCCATTTTAATTACCAAGCACTCATTTTGTAAAGACAAATACATTGCTGTTTGTTTTTAAAGCTGTGGTCATATAAAGCTGGAACCATAGCTATGTTTTGTTATCGTGGTTAAGTCAAGCATATCTTAACAGACCAAAACAGTGATTGAGGATTCTATGTGTAGTAGTACCTATACATACAGTGATGTATTGCTGGGATATAGGTATAGACCCCTTCAGATAAATGTGCCCGTCTGAGAGAGTTATAAACCCAGAGTAATACTGGCAATTGGGTAGGTGTCCTACAGGATACAATAAGACAAATTTCTGCCTAAATCTTCTTAAGAGTATTAGTGCCAAAAAGTACATTTTAAACTATGCTGTCAGGCTACATAGAAATTTCTTTTCATTACTTCAAATTATTTCAGTTCAGATAAATCAAAGGTATTTTACGAACTAGAAGAAAAATTTAAGATAAACACTTGATTTTGAGCAATAATGTATGTAATTCTTATTGATATGAGATAAATATTTTCAAAGCTAAATGGACTGAGTTTTCTTTAGTACATTACAGTAGGTGAGAAATGAAAATGTTAAATCATAGAAGAATCATAAACTAGATAACTAGACAAAATATTTATCCTAATCAAAACTTTAATTTTATTATGTACTCATTCTGCTTTTTCAACAAGGTGACTGTTTAAAAATCAATTCTAAGTAATATTAAATCTTATAATCTAAGTTACAGTGAAATTTGATGAATATTACATAGATATTTGTGTGGTACATATAGCTTAAACATTAACTGGCATATTTCAAATATTATGTACAAATGCTGTCTAATATAATTATGTAATATGATTTGTTGCACATTGATAGAATTATTTATAAATAGTAATCTTTGGTTAACTTTCATTAAAAATCAGTATTATAATATTTATATATAAAAATAATAAACTACAATGCAGAGTCCATCACTGATAAGTGGAAATTGTAGTCCATACACATAGTGACTGTTATTCAACTGTAAAGAGGAATGAAATTAACATGAAAATGGGTGAAACTGCATAATACTATATTGAATAATCCATAGAAAGTCAAGCTCAACATATTTGTCTCTCATATGTATGAGTCATAGAGAAACTTATTATTTTGTACCCTCATTAAAATATATTAATAATAAGTTCTAATGGAGATACTCTGCATGGGTATGTATAGTATGTTACTAAATGGAAATCTTTGTGTTAAGTATGGAATACCTTTCCGTCAGGTATTGATCAAGGAGAGACCAGAAATAGCCTAAAACAATAAAAGCTATTGTCATTACACTAGTTATCCACCAGAATTAAGTGGTAAGAATTTATTCTTGAAGGTACTACATACTATGGCTACAGAACATAGAGCAACCAAATTGTGACTGAAGTAGATGATTCCTCCTTTCTGGAGCTTTCATAGGGTCAGAAGATGTTGCTCAGGCTACTTTGAGAGAAAAAAAAATGACAATAATTTTACCTAGTTGTGAACCTTGTGGTATAGAATGATAACTTGCTAAGCAAAACATGCCCACTATTCCAATAATGAAATGGGTATTATGTGGATAACCAGCTTCTTTCTGATTGGATTTGATGTTCAATCCACAAGAAGAAACTCATGCCTCATACTATGAATTTGATCAAGAGCAGAGCTGAGTGATTGCAGGACTTACTGCTCTTGTTTGGCTAGAAGGATATATTTCACAACTGTCTTCTAAATACTTTTGACTATACTCATAGACAACTGCTCATGAGAGAAGCTTATTTCTTCAATGAACAGCAATTAATTAAGAGACATATAACTGGTTCAAGTTCTGAGAATTCTTGACTGTTGTGTCCTTCATTCTAAGCAAAACATCTATTTTACTCTCTTTAAAGCCTGGGGCCATTGTAGAAGAGGCCAGTGAAAGAATAGTCAAAAGGTGAGGAATTCTGTATGTGGTATGGCTGCTGCAATCATAAACTTATAGCGCCTGTTGTAATTTGCTCAGGACCTCTACAAGATTCTGCTCATCTGCATTTCATTCAGAGTGGAGGAGAAGCTCACAAGGCCTCCTTCTTCCCTGAAGTACTATTGGCGTTAGTTGTCTCATGGGAGGGTCAGCAGTGCCATTTTCTTCACTTGTATAACCTCTTATAAGTTGCACATGTTCCAATAAATAGCCCCCACTGATGTTCCCTCAAGCAACCCAGTATGCTTACTGGGTCATACAAAAGGAAGTGGATAAAGACCTTAAAATAGGAGGGACATCATTGGCAAGAAAAGTTCTAGTGAAAGAGGGATTGACCTTTCTTGAAAAGTCCATTGTTCAACTACTAACATTCATTAAAAAGAGATCTTCATTTTATTGTTAGTAATTTAATGAGTATGTTAAGACCAAAAGTCTTAATGGGTTTTGCTAAATGAGTAGAGGTAAAGATTGATTAGGTTCTTTTCCCCCAGTAATTCATGCTGCCATTTTGTTTGGGTAGTGAACCAGAAAGATTTATTCTATTTTTTTCTTTAGATTCTATAAAGTAGACTTACATTGTATTTACATGCTATTGCTAATCCATATGAAATTCAGACTTGATTTTGTCTTAAAATGAAACATTAATGTCATTTTTCTTAACAGTTGCCCAGCACACTGCCCTTCTCTGTTATGCTTTTGGAGAGGGTGGTGTTTAACGTGTTAATCAGGAAATATTGACGATGAGTAACTACAGGAGAAAAAAGTGTCTTGTTTAATTTTACATGCACACATGATGGTAGATATATTAAATTCTTTCCCAAGTCTTGGACACTCCAATTCTCTATCAAAGACTAGATTTCTATTTTCATCCTATGATCTTGCACACATGAAATGCTTGGGCAAAGGAGATAAAAGGGCCACCATTTCACAACCGTTCCATGGGGAATTATGGTGATAAATAGTTTTTCAAAGACACGATGACAGCTGTCATTAAAAGGCACAAGCTGTGAAATCTAGACTCTCATATGTGCTTTGTTCTCAATTTCTAAATTTATCCCAGGTTGTTTTCAGAACTTAAAAACACAGCCATGGGGGTATGGTGATTAGAGAAAGCGTTTGAAGTTCACAATCAGAACAGCTGATCCAAAGACCATGAGGAATTTTCAAAATTTTTTAAGTAAATGCAAAATAGTGATTGGGGAATGTTTTGGCAAATAACAGGAGAAACTGTCAGACACTTATTGCACGTGTCAAGTACCATTCAGGTCATATATGTTTTTCAAAATTAATGTTTCAACTATCCCTTTTGGCTGTAAGGATAAAGCTGTAGGATTACTTGAAAGGTTTAAAAATAAATAATATCAGATTAAAAAAAAACTTACATTAAGAGTAAATCATATATAACTGTTTAAAGGAAAGCCACACATTATAAGGCTATAAGATGATATTTATATGTCATACATAGACCATACCCAGGTATTAAACTTACTCCCTTAAAATAATTTTAAAATTTGCTGGCTCTCATGCTTTTCACCAAGATAAGAATGTGTGACCTACCATCTTTTTAGTTTCAGTGCATGCTGCAAGAAGGCCGCTTGTTCATTTTCCAGCTGCCCAGACTCCCAAAATAATAACAAAAAATATATTATTTAAGTCACTGCTTGGCCCATTAGCTCTAGATTCTTTTTTTTTTATATTTATTTATTTATTTATTTATTTATTTATTATGTATACAATGTTCTGTCTGTGTGTATGCCTGCAGGCCAGAAGAGGGCACCAGACCTCATTACAGATGGTTGTGAGCCACCATGTGGTTGCTGGGAATTGAACTCAGGACCTTTGGAAGAGCAGGCAATGCTCTTAACCGCTGAGCCATCTCTCCAGCCCTAGCTCTAGATTCTTGTTGGCTAACTCTTACACCTTAATTTAACCAATCTCCATTAATCTGTGTATCACCACAAGGTCGTGGCCTACCAGCAAATTTGTAGCATATCTGTCTGTCTCCTGCAGCAGCTCCATAGCTTTTCCCCGACTCTACCTCCTTTTTTGCAGCATTCAGTTTAGTTTTCCCTGCCTACGTAAGTTCTGCCATATCAACAGGCCAAGGCAATTTCTTTATTCACCATTGGTATTCACAGCATACAGAGGGGAATCCCAAATCACCTCCTCTTTTCTGTTTAAATAAAAAGGAAAGTTTTTCTTTAACACATTAAAATGACATATAACAAAACACTTATCAAGCAAGAGTTATATTATAATATTTATATTTATATCTACTTTATCTTTTATCATAACTAAGGAAAACTATAACTATTGTTATAAATTCTTCTACTCCTTCAAATACTCCAGAAAATATAATATAACCTATGCAAGTAATAAGTTCATTGTAAGCAATCTCCAAAACTCTAGAAATCACAGACATCTTACTGCCTGTACAATCATTCAAAGTACTTCTTTATCATTGAGGCATCCAATCTTCAGACGCCCATAGTATACAGCAGACTTTTAAATGAAGCAGGAAATTTCAAAGATAATTCCACCTATATTGGCCGTTTTAAGTCACTTTCTTCTGTGTCCTGCAGAATGTCTAGCAGACTCTTTCATGAAGCAAGAACCCTGAAGAATCATCTCACCTTTAGGCAAGTTCTGCAGTCAGTCATTTCTCTGTGGGTCTTGCATGTCCAGTTCATGATACAGTCCAGACAAGAGCAGTTTCTTGCCAAATGGCCAGGCAATTCCATAATGAGCCTCTTCAATGACCATCATCTTCTTGAAGTATGTTGGTGCTGCCAAAAGCAAATGTGTCTCACTGTCATGAAAAGTCCTATGTTCTTAAAACACTTTAAATGCCATATTCTATAGTCTATGAAAGATTTGAAGAATCCCTATCCATCTGAAATACATCTCTGTATATCTAGAAAATATAATTAACATGACTATAAACTTGACTATTATAGATGACTCTCTATTTACCTATATTTATTAATTATACAATACATTTTTAAATGAGCTGTACAATCACAATACTTAATGAAGAGCAGAAATATATACATACATATATATGTATATATATATAACAAAATTGACCTTAAATTTGTATCAATAAACCAAGATCCATAGGCATACAACTCTCTATAGCATATACCCTTTTAAATGCAAAGAAACATTTATAAACAATATTTGGGAATGTGGGAATAGTTCTTCTCCAAACTGCTTCCTGCTGTTTAATGGGTAATTTTTTGAGGGTTATTCAAAAAGACCTTTCAGGGGATCTTGGTCCATCAAACAACATTATCCTGGACTAAATCCACAGGTTCTCATCCTCTGTGGAAACAAAAGAAGAACCTCTATTCCAAAGAAACATATCCTTTGACCCATATTGAAGACAAGATACCTTTAATCTGTGCAACACCATGAGGTCATAGACTACTAGCAAATTTGCAGCATGTCTGTGTGTCTCTTGTGGAAGCTCCATGGCTTCTCCCTGACTTTGCCTCCTTTCTCCCAGCATTCAGCTTAGTTTTCCCTGCCTACGTAAGTTTTTCCCTATCAACAGGCTAAGGCAGTTTCTTTATTCAACAGTGGTTTTCACAGCATACAGAGGAGAATCTCACATCAAATGCATAATGGGTCATTGACACAATTCTCTTCAGAAAGATCTCAGAAATATCATAAGCTATTTGTCCATCTATAAATGGCCTACCTTACATAGGATCATGTCCTTCAGGTTCGTTCATTCTTTTAATGAGGAAATAATAATAATAGTTGATAATAATAATAAATATTGCATTATGATATCTTTTCTGTTTCCATATCTGTGTTGATGGTTATTTCAATTTCATCTATTATAAGCAGTGTGATAAAGAACAGAACAGTACAAATATCTCATTGATTGGAATCTTTGCTTTAATTCCTTAAAATAAATATGCAGAAGGGGAATTTCTGGATAATATGGAATTCTAGAAGCTTCCAGGGAATCTTTTACAATGGCTGTAGCAATTTAAACTCCATAAATGATTTATGACTGCATGTGTGCATGCATGTGTGCACACATGTGTATTAAAGTAGATGAAACATTTCCATGCTAGTTTATAAGGCTAGCATCATAAAGTTTATTAATCATAGAAAATTTGGAGAGATATCACCTTATCTACCAAAGCCTCAAGTCCTATAATCCAATTTAGAATGAAATATAAATCCTTTTTCCAGTTAAATTATCTCTTATGATATGGTTCCTTATTACCTCTCTGTCAGACCCTGTTTTCACATTCCTTTCATTTCAATTAGAATACACAAGGTGTCCTGCCATTTATAAAATAAACCAATTATTGATAACTCTACTTTGTCTTCTTCTTCATGCAATTTTTTATGGATAGTTGCACTATTATTTTCTAAAATTTCTTATCACAAGCAAGTCATATTCAAATGTCACCTCCTACTTATCTATATCTTACTCAATTGTTTTAATACATTTTATTTTAAAATATACATCTACTCATTTGATTCAACCATCATACTGCTTGTAAATATTAGTAGATCAGACTGCACTTTGTATTGTTCATTTATTTACCACAGTACCTGCAATTCAATTAATAGCACAGTACATAATATTAAATGCATTTATTTTTGTACATTATATTTCAGTAATGTTATTTTAGATAGCTGAAGTAGTTATGGTAATTTGATTTTAGTGTTCTAACACATTAAACATGTGAATTTAAATTTTATGTCTCAAAGCCTCATGGCAGAATATACTTAGGTTCAGACAGTAAGTCTTGAACTTGTTATGATTGTGAGCTATTAATATCAATGCCTGGTGTTGTTTTTGTTTGTTTGTGTACTTGTAAATTTTATTTCTTTTCTTTAATTGAAGATAGATTTTTTTGCACTTAAATTGTATATCCTGATTATAGCATTTCATTATCTTACTTTTCACAGTTCTTCCTCACCTCCCATCCAATCCAGATCTACACATCTCTCTCAATAGAAACAAGCAGACTCTTCAGGGAAAATAAACATGCACACATACACACATATCCCATACACATATTATATATATTTGTGCATGTGTGTGTGTGCTGTAGGATAATGTTCTTGTACACTGGAAAGATTTGTCACTCATATCAGTTTAATAAAATGCTAATTGACCAATAACCAAGCAGGAAGTATAGGCAGGATTACTAGACTAAGAGAATTCTGGAAATAGCAAAGGCAGAGAGTCAGTCACCAACCAGACATGGAGAAAGCAAGATGAGAATACCTAATGGGAAAAAGTTTCTAGGCCACATAGCTAAACATAGATAAGAATTCTGAGTCAATTTAAGCCATAAGAGCTAGTTAGTAATAAGCCTGAACAATAGGTCAAACAGTCTATTTAAGCCTCTGCATGATTTTGGGGGGGGGGGGGACTGAATGGCTGTGGGACTGGGCAGAAAAGAAACTTCTGTCTACATGTGACACCCAACATTCAACAACTACATCAACATAAAACCTGCGGCAGCTTGGGAAGAGATTCCAGACACAAAAGAATAGAGTTAAACACAGCTTTATGGTAATAGCATTGTCTCGGGTGGATTCTTATAGAGGTAAGCAGAGGCATAGCTCCTTTAAAAGAGACTACCTGAGTCAGTATTATCATGTTAGCAGAAAAACCTTGCAGCTCTTTTGAGAGGTTCTACCACCAAACACCTAATTGTTGTGTATGAGCAGCCAGCAGCATGCTTCTAAAAACTCTACAGACTTGTTGCAATAAACATGGCTACTACCTGTATATCCACCATGAAGCTAGACTCTCAGGAAGCTAAGAATAGGGCAGAGCTAGCCACCAAAGACACAGCTTTAATCCCAGCCATGCCGCTTAGCAGACTAAAGTCTCCATATGCCCAGACCCAAATAATCACCAAAACTATATTAATTACAACTCTGTTTGACCAATAGCTTAGGCATATTCTTAGCTAGCTCTTACATCTTAAACCAACCCATTTCTATTAATCTATGTATCACTATGAGGCTGTGGCCTACCAGTATGTTTCTGGTATCTTTCTCCTTTGGCAGCCACAAGGCGTCTCTCTGATCCTGCCTTCTTTCTCCCAGCATTTAGTTTAGTTTTGCTGCCTAACTTTGTTATGCTCTATCATAGGCCAAAGCAGTTTCTTTGCTAACCAATGATAATAAAACATATTGACAGTATACAGAGGGGAGTTCCATATCATCTCTACTTCTCTGTCTAAATAAAAAGAAGGTTTAATTTTAATATATTAAAATTACCTATAACAAAACAAGCCAAGCAAACATTACAGTTACAAATTTTTTTCATGAACCTAAACTTTCATATATAATTTAATTTTTACTATAATTTAGGAAAACTATAACTGTCTTCAACCCCATCAAAGACCCCAGAAGGATATAATAGTACCGAAGTAAACAGGAAGTACACTGTAAGTAACTTCCAAAGTTCTAGAATTGACAGGGATATCTTGCTGCCTGGTTAGTCAGACAAAGTTCTTTCATAACGTTGTGGCATCTATCTTCAGCCCATAGGCCCATAGTGCCCAAAAGACTTTTCCATAAGGCAGGAAATTTGAAAGGCTGTTTTACCTATATTGTCAGCTTGTCAGTTACTAACTTTCTTCTGTGTTTTGAAGAACGTCTGCCAGACTCTTTCATGAAGCAGAAACCCTGAAGAACAATGCCATCTTTTGGAAAGCTCAGCAGTCACTTTTCTGTAGGTCCTGCATGTCCAGTTTATACAGCATACAATGAAGCAGTCCAGACAAGAGCAGTTTCTTGCCCAAATGAATAGCCTTGTCATATTGAAGGCAAGTTACATAATGAGTTTTTCTTATTCCAAAAACCTCTCTGAAATAATTAGTACTGCTAGAAGCAGACATGTCTCGCTTTCAAAAAATTCTAAACTCTTGAAACCTTTTAAATGCCATATTCCGTGGGTCTTTGAAGTGTGGAATATTATTTAACATATCACTATATATTTAGAAAACCTAACTAAAGTAATTAAAAGTTTGATTATTATAGATGACTACCTACTTATCAGCATTTCTAAACTATATCTTACATTTTTAAAAGAGCTGTATAAACAAGAATATAAACATACATGTAAAATTAACTTTAAATTAGTATCAATAAACCAAAGTCCATAACAATATAAAGTATTCATCTTTATATCATATGCCCCTTTAAATAAAAACAAATATTTATAAGCAAACATTTTGGGAATCTGGGTGTTATTTTCTCCAAACTTCTTGTTGTTTTTTGGATGAAGTATTTTGAGAGTTCACGGAGACCTTTTTGAAAGTATTGTTCCAGCAAACCGAAATCACTTGGAAGGAACCCATAGGTCCTCATATTCTGTGGAAACAAAACCAGAACTTCTTTTGCAAAACAATGTAACTGCAGATTCAAATTTTGAAGTCAAGATGCCTTTAAAATATATTTGTTGGTTTAACTTATCAGCCCCAGAACCAAATGTCTTTGCATTCAAAAAAACTGAAAGAAAAACCAATAATATGCATAATCCAGACTCTGTGTATTTTCCATTTTTGCATGTTATTTTTTTACTCTATTGCTTTTTAATATTTATTTTATTATCTTACTTCTTTAATCTATGACTGTCTGTACTCTTTCTCCTCTCTCTCCGAAATCTATGCACATATTTTAAACACACTGTGAGTCATTTAGATGTCTTTTATGTCTGAATCTGTCCTATTGTGTATCTGAAATCCTTTTCTAAGAACATTTTGTAAAATGGTAAACAGGTGTGACTAGGACTAACATTGTGACTTTTTATGTTGTCTCCACCCAATCAAACATGGCAGAGTTATGTTCACTGCCTTGCAAACCATGCTCACCAACCCAGTTCCAGGGACACAGTAGTTCTATGTTGCCATTAAGTATCTTATAGCACTCTGCCCTAAAACCCCATTTAAGTGCTAGTGGGACTTCCCAAAAGAACCAGAGCTATTTGTTCCACCAGCATGAATGAGAAAAGCAGCTCTTAAAGAACCTATACCTCTGTTTCCAGCAAATAAACCTATCTGAAAATAATGCAGCTATCAAGAAGCCATGCTTGACTCTGTTTATGTATGCCTAGAAACCCTCTTTTTTTTTTTTTTAAGATTTTGAAGGTCTTATGTGGGCACCATTTTATAAACGGATACTGTGCTTTGGTTTCCTGGGTACCCAGACCTGAATAATCATGTAGAAATTTTATTAATTACAACATTGTTTTGGTAATAGTTTAGGCATATTCCTACTCTTACATCTTAAGTCAACCCATTTTTATTAATCTATGTATCACCATGAGGCTATGGCCTAGTAGGTTTCTGTCATCTTTCTCTTTGGCAGCTACATGGCATCTCCCTGACCCCACCTTTTTCCTCCCAGCATTAAGTTTAGTTTTTCTGCCTAGCTCTATTCTGTCCTGCCACAGACCAAAAGCATCTTTACTAACCAATGATAATAGTACATATTTACAACTTACAGATAGGAATACCACATCACTCATGTGCTCAGAGAAAAGATAAATGTATATAGCAAGACAGATTCAGACAGGAAAACAGAACTCTAAATAGTTTACAATGCATTTTAAAATGTATGTAGGCTTGGGAAAGAAAAGAAAAAAGGATAGAAAAAGACCTTAAAAAAAAGAAATAGAGTAGGTAGGTGTGGTGACACCCACCATTATTACCAGCACTTGGAGGCAGAGGCAGGCATATCTCTGTGAGTTTGAGGTCATTCTGGTCTGCAGAGTGAGATCCAGGAAAGCCTAAGATACACAGAAAATCCCTATCTCAAAAAACCCAAATAATAATAATAATAAAAAAATTGAGTTAAAAAGTCACATAAAGATGGAAAATAAACAAAGAGTCTGTATACTGTATGTTTTTGTGTTTTCCTTGACTTTTTTGACTGCTGAGGAAGGAACAACAGCTGCTAAAAGACATTATATCATAAATGTTTCTGGATTATTCCAGCATACATAATTTGAAAATGCTTTGGCTTCAAAATTTAAGTCAAAAGCTCTGTTACTTCAGAGAAGAGGTTTTGCTTTTGCTTCCACAGGAAATGAGAGGCTGTGAATTTACTCTGTGTAAAGAAAAAAAATCAGATTTGATCCAGGATGACCCCCTGAAAAGTCTCTGATAGAAACTGGTGATCCAACATTTTAGAGCACATTTACTGAAGTTTTCTCTGAGTTCTACATCCAGAACAGTTTCAATACTGTTGGCTGAGATGATCCAGGCTCAGAGAATACTCCAGTCAGGACTTGACCATAATCCTGAATTTTCTTAGGGTCCCCATAAGATTATCAGTGTCTCCATCAACAAGAAGTATCCTAGAAAACTATGCCCACATGTCCAACACATGTAATATAGATATTTGTTTTTATTTAGGGTGTTGGTTAGAAGTTGTTACGGATAAGGATCAGGAAAAAAGCTAATCAATGGAGATGGATTCAGAGTTCTCTTTTTGAAAATTAAAAGAGGGAATGTTATAGAATAATGCCCTTGTACACTATAAATATTTGTCACTTACATTAGTTTAATGAAACACTGATTGACCAGTATCCAGTCAGGAAGTACAGTCAGGGTGACCAGACAAAGAGAATTCTAGGAAGAAGAAAGGCAGACAGGTACCACCCAGACTCAGAGGAAGCAAGATAAGAATGCCTTATTGAGAAAAGGGAGCAAGGCACATGGCTAAACATAGACAATAATTATGGGTGAGTTTCAGTTGTTAGAGTTGGTTAGTAATAAGCCTGAGCAATAACCCAAACAATTTATAATTAATATAAGCCCCTGTATTTTTTTTGTGTGTGTGGGGGGCTGAATGACTTCAGGACTGGGCAGGACAGAAATTTTTGCCGATATGTGTGTATGAATAAATATAATAAGATAAAACAAAAACTAATGTATTTGAATTAAAAAAAACAAGCAAACAGAAAGAAAAGAGTTCAAGACACTAAAAATCATGGATCCAATTTTTTGTATTTTGTAGAAGTGTTATAAAAAGTACTTAACTAAAGATTATAATATATATGCAAAGGGCCTGTATGTTAAGAGAGAGAGAAATAAAAAACTCAAAAATAAAACTAATAAGATCCCTTTTTTTTTCATTAAAACCAAACCAAACAAAACAAAAACCAAAAAACAAGAAAGGTCTTGTCATGAAATTGTTAGACAATAAACCTCCAAAGATGAAATTGGGTTCATTCTCTTTTGGATATCAACTGCTGACTAAACAGCCTAACCTTAGGAGACGTTTGTTTCCCTAGTGAGAATCCTTTGGAGGAAATAAATTTTTCTCTTACAATTGCTTATCTATTGAAGCTTGTTTCTGGCTTAGGGATGGGGAAATGTATCCACTTCTCATTTCACTTCTAGGTCCCCATCTGTTGTAGGCCCATGCAGGCCCTGTGAATACTGCCTCGGTCTCTGTGAATCCATATATATGTCCATCATGTTGATTTAGAGGGCTTTGTTTTCTTGGTGTCCTCCATCATCTCTGGCACTTGGTGTAGGAGGTCCTTCTGTCTAGGTGTTTCTTTTATTATTATTAAAGAAACTGTCTTGGCCTGTGATAGGGCAAAAGAACAGAGTTAGGTAAGGAAAACTAAAGTGATTGCTGGGAGAAAGGAAGCAGGGTTAGAGAGAAGCCATGGAACTGCTGAAGACAGACACTGGGAATTTGCCACAGCCACTTAGTCATATACAGATTAATGGAAATAGGTTAAATTAATATATAAGAGTTAGCCAATAAGAAGCCCCTAAATAATCACATGGAAACTGTATTAATTAAGACACCCTTTGGCCCATTATCTCTAGCTTGTTATTGGCTAAGTCCTTTATTAATTTATCCATTTCTATTAATCTGTATATTGCCATATCACACTGGTTTACCGGCAAAGATTCAGCCATATCTGACTCTGGTGGCTTCATGGCATCTCTCACTTTGCCCTTCTTTCTCCCAGCATTCAGTCCAGTCCTCCCTGCCTACCTAAGTTCTGCCCTATCAGGGCAAGATAGTTTCTTTATCCATTAATGGTAATCAGAGCACACAGAGGGGGCTCCCACATCACCTGGAATCTGCATTTGGCAACAAGAGATGGTCAGTTTAGACTCTGTTTTTCCCATTACTTATTTAACTCTCCTTCAAATATATGTATTCTGAAACTTCTATTGTGTTAAATTTCCATACTCCCACTCAATGGCCCTTAATTTTAACTGCCAATACCTGTATTCCCTCCAGTTCCCTCCTATTTTCTCTACACTTGATCTTCCTGCTCTAGGCACCTCATGACATCAGTCCATAACTATTACATTTTTATATCCTCAGGAGTTCTCTCTGCCTTCTTTTCTTAATCACAGCCTAACCTCTCTGGCTCTAAGGATTGTAGATTGGTTAGAACTGAGTTAACAGCTAACATACACCTCTAAGTGAATGCATGTCCTATTTATTTTTCTAGGTCTGGGTTATTTCACTCAGGATAATTTTTTTTCTAGCTCTATTCATTTACTTGCAAGTTTCAAGTTTTTAAGCAGCTGTGTGCTACTTCATTGTGTAAATGTACCACATATTTTTGATCCATTCTTCTATTTAGGGACATCTAGGTTGTTTCCACTTCTGGGCATGATGAACAAAACAGCAAAAAGCTTGGCTGAGCCCAAGTCTTTTTGGTAAAATGAGGCATTCTTTAAATATATCTGATAGTAGTGTAGCTGGATATTTGAGTAAATTGGTTCCCATCTTCCGGAGGACCCTCCAAACTGATTTCCATAGTAACTGAACACATTTATCCTCCCACCAGCAAAGAATGAGTGTTCCTTTTACTACACATCCTCACCAACATGACATGACAATTGTTTTATTGATCTTAACCATTGTGACAGGCATAAGACAAAATCTCTTAGTTTTGATTTGTATTTCCCTCTTGACTAAAGATATTGGATATTTCTTTAAGTGTTTCTCAGTCATTTGAGATTTCTCTATGAATATTTTTTTGTTTAGGATTGTATCCATTTTTAAATTAATTTAAATTTTCAATTTTTTATTAACATATAATTTTATATATTTTATATACTTTAGATATTAATCCTCTATCAGATGTGCACTCGGTAAAAATATTTTCCCATTCTGTAGGCTGCTGCTTTGTCTGACTGATGGTATCCTTTCACTTACAGGAGTTTCTCAGTTGTAGGAAGTCCCATTTATTCATTATTATTTTATTGCCTGCACCGTTTTCTGCTCAAAAAGTTGTCTCCTTTGACAATGCTTTAAGTCTATCCTTACTTTCTCTTCTATCATGTTTAGTGTGTCTAATTTTAGGTTCAGTTCTTTGATACACTTGAATTTGAGTTTTGTGCTGGGTGATGAGTATGGATATATTTTTATTCTACATTCATTCAGTTTGATCAGCACCTTTTCTTAAAGATGTTGTCCATTTTCTAGTGAGTGTTTCTGACTTTGTAAAACCTAAAATCTAAAATCATATGGTTATGACTGGATTTATGTCTGGATCTTTAAGTCAATTTTATTGATCAACATGAGTGTTTTTGTTCCAATACCATACTATTTTCATTACTATAGTTCTGTAGTACTTGAAATAAAGGATGGTGTTGATACCTTCATTGGCATTTGTTTTTAATTATTCAGGATTATTTGTTTATTACTCAGGATTCTTTTAGGCACCCTGTGGTGTATGAGGTCCTTCTGTATTTGTGTTGCTTTCATTGGTTATTAAAGAAACTGCCTTGGCCTAGTTGATAGAGTAGAACTCAGGTAGGCAGGGAAGACATAACTAAATGCTGGGAAGAAGAGAGTCAGAGTCACCATGGAGCTGCCAGGTCAGACATGCTAAATCTTTCTCGGTAAGTCACGACCTCGTGGTGACCTACAAATTATTAGAAATGTGTTGAATCAAGATGTGAGAGTTAGCTAACCAGAGGCTAGAACTAATGGGCCAAGCAGTGTTTTAATTAATACAATTTCTGCCCCATGCCCCTTTATAGTAGTAGTCTCCTGCTATAACCCTAAGATTTTTGCTTTTCCATACAATGCTGAAAATTGTCATTTCAAAATCTGTGCAAAATTATGTTAGTATTTTGATGGTAATTGGATTAAATCTTTAGATTGCTTTTGGCAAGATGGGCATTTTTACTATATTCATCCTACTGATTCATAAAGATGATAGATTTTTTTCATCTTGCAATATTTTATAAAATTTCTGTCTTTAGTGTCTATTTTTAATTTTTATTGCTTTATAAATAATATTCAAAATTTCCACTTACTCCCCTCCTCCCATTTCCTTCCTGCTCCCCCACTCACTTTCCCCAGGCCCCTTCCAGCCCTATGGGAGGGCACGGTACCCTGCTCTATGGGAAGTCCAAGGTCCTCCTCCCTCTATCCAGGCCTAGGAAGGTGAGCATCCAAACAGACTAGGATCCCAAAAAGCCAGTGCATGCAGTAGAGATAAATCCCAGTGCCATTATCATTGGTTTCTCAGTCAGCCCCCATTGTCAGCTATATTCAGAGTCCAGTTTGATCACATGCTCTTTCAGTCCTAGTTCAGTTGACTTTGGTGAGCTCCCATTAGATCAGCACACTGTCTCAGTGGGTGGACCAACTACTCATGGTCCTGACTTCCTTGCTCATGTTCTCCCTCTTTCTGCTCTTCAACTGGACCTTGGGAGCTCAGTCCAGTGCTTCGATGTGGTTCTCTTTGTCTTGCTTTGTTAGAGTTGTCCAAGACATTGTATATTATTTAGGTTATTGGGAAAGCTATTATTTCTCTGATTTCTTTCACAAATCATTTGCCACTTATATATAGAAGGGGTACCAATTTTTATGAGTTAACTCTATATCCTGCTACTTTGCTGAAGGTGTTCATCAGCTAAAGGAGTTTCCTGGTACATTTCTTTAGGGTCATTTATATATACTAGCATATTGTCTGCAAAATAAATATAATTTGCTTCTTGCTTTCCAGTTTTATTACCTTGGTCTTCATTTGTCTTATTGCTCTAGCTAAGAATCAAGTACAATATTGAAAGTTATGTATAGAGTAGGCAACTTTGTCTTGTTCCAGATTTTTGGGAAATTGCCTTCTGTTTCTCTTCATTTAAGTTGATTTTAGCTATGGGCTTGCTATAAACTGTCTTTATTATGTGAAGAATATCCCTTGTACCTCCACTCTACAGGACTATTATCATGAAAGAGTCTCAGATTTTGTCAACGTCCTTCCCTTTTTGAAGTCTAAAGAGATGATTATTCTTTGTCTTTCAGGTTATTTACATGGCTGATTTATTTATTTATAAAACGTTTATTGTTTTATATACACTGAACCATCTCTGCATCTCTGGGATGAAACTTAATTGAATACTCTGGGTGGTCTTTTTGATGTGTTCTTGGATTCAATTTATAAGCATATTAGTGAGAATTTTCAGATTAGTGTTTATAAGGGAAATTGGTCTGTGATATTTTATTCTTTGTTGCTTGTTTATGTTTTTTGGGTATCAGGGTAACTATGGCCTCATAAAATGAATTGTAAGTCTTCCTTTTGTTTCTATTTAAAGGAATGGAATAATTTGAGGAGTATTGGCTTTAACTTTTTTATTTTTTTTAATCTGGCCAAATTCTGTGGTAAAACCATTTGGACAGGTCTCTCTCTTTCTCTCTCTCTCTCTCTCTCTCTCTCTCTCTCTCTCTCTCTCTCTTTGGTTGGTAGGCTTCTGATGGCTGCTTCTATTTCCTTAAGGAATTAGCAGGTAATAGTTTTTTCTTAAATTGCTTATCTGATCTTTGTTAATCAATGGTAAGTGGTGTATGTATAATGAAAATGAAAATTATCTATTTTTTTTAGATTTTACAATTCGGTGGAAAACAAGTTTTCTTTAAATATGTCATTATTCTCTCTTTTTCCTCAGTGTCAGTTGTTTTTTTTTTTTCTCTTTTGTTCTCTACAATTGTTAATTTGGCTTTTCTCTCTGCATTTTTAGTTAATTTGAATATACACTTGTTAATTGTATTTTTTTCAAAGATTTTTTTGTACTGTTTTGTTTGCTTCTTTCTTGTATCTATTTAGTTAATTGCAGCCCTGAGTTTTATTATTTATATTTTTATTATTTTCTTTTAGATGGGATTTCTTTTTTTTTTTTTTTTGTTCTAGAGATTTTAGATGTTAAGTTCTTAGTATGAGATCTTGCCATTTCTTTTTAATGTAGGTGCTTAGTTCTATGAGCTTGTGTCTTACAACTGCCTTCATTGTGACCATAAGTTTGGATATTTTATGTATCCAAATCTAAAAATTCTTCAGTTTCAGGTTTGACACATTTTTCTTTTTGTAGTTAGGCATTCAGCTTCAATGATATTGCATGCTTTCTGCTGTTTTATTTCCCCTGTTTTTGTTGATATTCATTTTTAATCTGTGCTGGTCAGATGAGATACAAGAAGTCATTACAATTTCTTGCACCTATTGAGACTTGCTTTGTGTCTGAGTAAGTAGTAATTTTTGGATAAAGTTCCATGTAATAAAATTTCACTGAATGCTGAGATGAAGGTGTATTCTATTGTTTTGGTAAAAAAAACGGCTATGTTGCTAAATATTTAATTTCCATATTTTCCCCCAGATTGGCTTATTTTTGTTTTCTCTATTTCCACATTTTTCTCTTGAACTGTTTAATTAATTTCCTTACATCATTTTTTTTCATAGACTTCTTTAAGGCCTTTATTCATACCTTAGTAAGGGCTTCTATCATGTTTATAAAGACTATTTCTTCTCTTTCTCTGTGATTTTGCTATTTTGGAATAGTGCTTGCTGTGGTAGAGCTGGTGGCTCTAGTGGAGACGAATTGTCCCAGCTGTTATTGATTGTGTTTTTGTGCTGGTATCTCTTCTTGTCTTTGCTGGATGGATATTTTTCCCCTTGGTTTCTGTTGACCTCTGTGGTTCTTAGGAGACTATGGCAGCTATGTTTTGCCTGATATGAAATTCATCTGGAATTCTGAAAGCTGTGGCATTTGGGAATTCCAGAAAAATTTATTTCTAGACACTGGGCATTGACACTTACGAATGGGATGGTATCTGGAGTGCTGAGGGGGTCCAAAGGAGGGAGGGTAGCAGGGTGTTATACCAAGATCTGCTTAATCCTAGAATGAGGCCCAAGAGTGAGGAGAGGCCTTAACAGAAGTTCTGCTAGAAAACTGGTATGAGACTGGGGGATTGGACTAGGAGAAATGGAGAGAGAGGTTAAGATCTGCAGTTAGCCCAAATGCTCTGCTGGCTTCAGTGGCCTGTGTGTTCCCCTGTGCCTTTTGGAGTTGGGGCCTTGGATAATATAATGAGTCCAATCAAGAAGTTTGATGGGAAAGGCCTATGTGGTCCACCTAGTCCACTAAATTTAGAGACAGGGTGGAGTAGGGAGGTTGCAGCAGGTGGTCTGCTTAAGAGCGGATGATAAGACTAGGGCATTGGTTTTGGAGGAGGTGAAGAACAGGTTAAGATCTTTACTTAACCTACCTGTTTGTAGTAGTTCCTGAGTTGAGCCTGCTGTATTGAAAGTTGTGATAAGGCAATGAGTGGGGGAAAGAAGAAGGTCAATGGGATCCACTGCATATGGGTGTAGAGAAGGTACAGATGTTTCAGTAGGTGGTGTACTGCAGAGCTGTGGAGGAGACTAGGTGATTGGATTTGAAGGAGAGGGAGAGATGCAAATATACATACAGTTAACCGACTTGCTTTCCTGTCCAAAGTGACCTTCTAAAACCGAGTTTGAATGTCTTCTCTTAGGCAATTGCTAAAATACCTTATTATCCTATTTTAAATTATGTCCATTCTAACTATTTTTGTGAATCTCAAATATCATACTGAAAGCAAAATTAATATACCAGTCTTTATTTTCATGATTATATGAAATCTGCAATTTTGTCCATAGCACAGCCCACAGCAGCACTGTCCATCAGAACTGAGCAATTCTCAGCTGGGTTACTAGAAACAGTACTTCTTTCTTACTTACTGGTTTATATTCCTCTAAGACACACTCCAAGGAGCAGGAAATTGCATTGTTATTGACATAATACTCTAGTTTGTTTTGCATGACAACGTCTATTAATATTTAGCAATTAAACATCTTATTTATACCCTAAGGACAATTTGTGCATGAGCTCAAATGTATTGTTTACTACGAGCAGCATTGCCTTGAAGTATACACCAGCGGTACTTCTATGCAAAGCAACATGATGAATTTACACCTGCTGATGACTTCTTTTCCAGAGCTTCATGACAGGAGTTTTGGCCAAATGAGTATAACACACACAATCACCTCACTGAGTATACTTGCTTTGAGATCGTTTTTAAATGTTATGTATTTGTTTCCATGTAAGTATACCTCATGTAGACAGATTCTACACTGGCTAGAAGAGGGGCTTCTATCCTTTGAAACGTGTGGTCCAACTGGTTATGGAACACCATGTATTTTCTGGGACCCAAATCTGGGTCTCTTGTAAGAGCATCAAGTACCCTTGATGGCTGAGCCAGTCTTCAGTTCCCAGTGTTTATGTTTAGTATTTATTTATTTAGTGTGTTTGTATGTGTGTGTGTGTGTGTGTGTGTGCGTGTGCATGTGCCTGTGCATGTGCATGTGTGAACAACACAGCCACAGTGCACTTGTGGAGGTCAGAGGAGAATACGTGAGAGTAGACTCTTTCTTTCCCCTATGTGGTGCCCTAGGGGACCAACTCAGGTTATCAGCTTTGATATTAGGTTCCTCTATCCATTGAGTAGTCTCTCCAATGTAGTATTTGAAATTGGATTTCTTTCTTTGTGTTGTGGAACACACATATAATGTCAATACTTGAGAGATAGAGGCAGGAGAGAGGAAGAACACAACTTTGTCTACATTGTGAATTTGAGGTCAGGGCAAGCTACAGGAGACCCCTGATGTGGGAATGATTTCTTACTAATAAAGAAACTGCCTTGGCCCATTTTATTGGATAGAAAATTAGGTAGGTGGAGTATACAGAAGAGAATTCTGGGAGAAAGAAGGTTAGAGGAAGAGTCGCCATGGTTCTCCCGCTCCAGACAGATGCAGGTTAAGATCCTCCCTGGTAAGCCAGCTCGTGGGCTACACAGAATATTAGAAATGGGTTAGAACAATATGTAAGAGCTAGCCAATAAGAAACTGGACCTAGCCGGGCCAGGCAGTGTTTGAAAGAATACAGTTTCC
>NW_026067933.1:5425498-5454563 GCF_014885135.2 Alexandromys fortis
TATATTCCTTGTGTTGGCTAATTTTATGTCAACTTGACACAAGCTAGAGTCACTAGAGACGAGAGAGCCTAGGTTGAGCAAAAGCCTTCATGAGCTTAGACAAGCCTGTAAGACAATTTCCTAACTTGTGATTGATGGGGGAGGGCCCAGCCCTATTGTGGGTGGGGACCATCCCTGGGCAGGTAGTTCTGGAGTCTGTAAGAAAGCAGACTGAGCAAGTCATGGAGCGTAAGCCAGTAAGAAACACTTCTGTGTTCAGGTTCCTGCTCTGCTTGAGTTCTTGTCCTAACTCTGTTCAGCAAGAGCAATGAAATGCGAGTGAAGATTTAGGACAACAGGGTATGGGCGATCACCAGTGTCATGGCTGCTTGTGTAAAACAGCCGAAACCATGTTCTTTATAGGAAATCATAATGATCTGCTCTCAACTATGAAATTAGCTTTTTATAGACAGTTGATCCACAGGCTTTAATATCATTTGGTTTATTTTTATCAAAGAGAATGAGGAATATGATGGGAGTTTTAGATTTTGGAATTTTATACTTCTTCCAATGTCCTACGACACACCAGTAGTGTGATTATGTTCTATTGAGAGCAGATTGTTGCCCTATCCTTAATTACACTTTACTTGCCCCGAATGTCTCCATTTTACAAGAAGTTGTCTTACTACACATTCTTAGCATGGAGGATGACCTGTACCTGAGTGGATCAATGAAGGCACCATCTATCCTGGTTCACCCATGCAGTGCAGATTATTAAATGATGTCTCCTAGAAACAGAAAGGAGACTGTCCTATATATTCATCAAGGTAATTTGGGACTATACAGAACATGGTCATACTGAGGTCATATCATAACAATATTCCAAGAATGTATTGGCCATGGGAGAACGAGTGCAATTCACAAAAACAAAACAAAACAAAACAAACATTAAGTGTTGAACACTTAAGCACCGGGGTTAGTTCTGGTGGTTAGGCACGGCCATGCGATATGAAATTTGTCAGCAACCCTGGAAAACAATATGATTAGACACCCATATTGTTCTCTGAATGTATTCTTTATCTTTTCAAGGCTTATGTTTGGCAGTCTGGCCATGGTTATGCCTCTCTCCTGATATTAACAGGGACTTAAGGGTCGGCCTCTATCTTCAAGATCCTTGTCAGGAGACCCATGATGACCATCTCCCATAATGAAGTTCCTCTGGAACATGAAGGCTTACTCTCTCCACTCAGGACCCATCTCCTTAACACTCCACCAGATCCTTCCCTGGACCTGTCACCTCTCCTTTTAAATTATAACAGCTCCCTGACCAGGAGAAATGCATACGACTAGCTATATTTGCCAAGTGATGTGCAACGTAGAATCAAGAAGCTAATACCAGTAACTGTGATCGCTATGGAAGAATCTGTCTCTACCTTGGTCAAGGATATCAAGGAAAGTTGGCATCAATGAAAAGTGAATTCGTTTCATTATGACAAGAAAGGTATTGAGCAAGGCATCTGTAGAGTGAAACTCCCACTCTTCATAGAAAGTGGGCACAGGGTCCTACTTCCCTTGGAGCCTGGTGCTAGAAATAACTGTTTCAGATCCTTGAGAAAGACACTTCTGGGCTGGAAAGCTGGTAAGAGGCTTTTCAATAGATTTACATCTCAAAGGGCACAGAAAGAACTTACATTTTCAAGGTTTTCAGAGTAAATTCTCTTAAGTAAAGGGAAGTCAGAGGCCTAGAGTCAGGGAGGAGACTGCCTCAAATTTAGTCAAGCTGAGGGAAAAAAAGATTAAGGTCATTTTTATCAATTTAAATAAAAAAGTCTCAAAGTAAAAACTGACTTTACAACAGGCACCACCTATAACCTCATCACGGGATGTAAATCCTTGGACATTTAAATACCAGCTACCTCAGAATGAATTGCACACTGAATTTCCGTCATTGGAAGAATATATATATATATGTATATATATATATACATATATATATATATGTGTGTGTGTGTGTGTGTGTGTGTGTGTGTGTATACAGCATACAATTAAGATTATGGAAATACTAATACTGTACCGGATATAAAAGTGCTTAGGTGCCTTTTTTGTATTTGTAAGCTAATTGTAGTTTTCAAAATAGTAAAACATGATGCTTATCTTTTCTCCTTTAAATGCTTTTCAGTCTCTTTAGACCTCCTGATATTAAATGAATCGTCCATAATTTAACTACATTGTCATTTAGATCTCTGGTGCTGGAATGATAATATTTCACTGATGATTGCTAACTTAATGAATGAGAGATAATCATAGAAACATGTATTTGATAGTAAATTTGGCATTCGCTAACAAATGTCTAAGGGATGCCATATCAAAAATTATGCGTTAGAAATGACACCTCCCTAGGGCATTGCATAACAATATACTGAAAAGTTCACAGTATTCATTGCAGCAATTACCATAATGATTGTGCCTTTAAATGTGTCTCCACTTGTAAATCTTTGGGCAATTAGCTTTAATAATGCCAGCATATTTCCACCTATTAAACATCTCCAGACTTTTTTCTAAAGGCATAAAATTCACATGCCTTACAGTGAATAAAATCAACACATTAAACTACAAAGACTCATAGCAAAAACAATCCAAAAGAGATAGAAATTGTCACCATAAGAAAATGTCTACTTTAATTTTATTCACCTTATTTATGATGATGGACCTTATCCTATTGTCATTCTATGAGATCAACAAAAGTTTTGCTGAAAGGTGTCTTAAATATTCATAGCTGACACAGGAAACCATAGTAGCCTCATTTTGTTGAGATATCACTTGGTCACATTGTTCGGCGGTTTGAGTCTATTTTTCAACATTTCAGTCTTTGTCTAAAAATAGTAAACATTTTAGGCTGTGAATTTTGCTGTAAAATGGTATGAGGGGAACTCTGGTCAATAATTGGAGACAAGGTTAGAAAGATCATGCTGTGGGCACCAAGTTAATTCATGACTTGGTCTTTGTTTGGGTTCATATTAGTTTCCTTCAGCTGTCTAAGAGTAAGAGAGATGTTGTCACTTGAACTCAGATTGGGTAGAGCAATGTTTCACATATACTCAGAGGCTCCATTAGGGATCACCCAGCCTACCTCCTATTCTGGATTGCAAAAATGTCCCAGTGGCCCTGGTAACACTGGCCAGTCATCTCCTGTGAGTAACAATGCTCTGTTGTGTCCTGCATGCAGTCAGTCCAGAAGTGAAGGAAATCGCTTTAAATGACCTCCTTTATCTGGAGGAAGGAAAAGTGTCTCCTTAAGGGTCACTTCAAAGGGGCTGTTCACTTAGCAAAGGCTCTAAATTTGTGGGACAAGCATGGTTAAACACATGATGGAGTGTAAATTAAAAACAAAAACAAATTACACTTCCCACAGGGCAGGAAACCCTGATTGCTCTTTGGGCTGACGAGGGAGGGGGACTTGATTGGGGGAGGGGGAGGGAAATGGGAGGCGGTGGTGAGGAAGAGACAGAAATCTTTAATAAATGAATAAAAAAAATAACACACACACACAAAAAGAAGGTGTGGAACACGGGAAGGTGAACCCCTAAGCATTTCCAGAGAAATCTGCTTGACCATTCTGAAGGACAGTCTGACAATGACTTCCTGCTGCTGGGCAGTCCCCAAGGTATTAATTTTGGAGAGCTGGGCTTTTTAAATTCAGAATTTATCTTTAAGGAGCAGATTAGAATAATGAATGGATAAGGGAGATACAGGCTCAGTGGATGGCAGAAAATCTGGGCTTTTTCTAGCCTTTGAAAAAGCAGGCTGCATGCAATTAGGAAGGCATCTAAACTCTTTCTGAAAACTGATGCTTCTCAGGTGGGAGTGAATGCCTTTGGTGAAATGCCAGAATGAGGTGTCTGTTTTGATGCCAATATAAATTTATCGATACCACAAAATTTCAACAAAAGGACATATATGCTATTTATGGCATCAGATAATTAGTCCATTAGAAGCGAAGCTGCCTGCTATGAACACATTAACACTGCTTGGAAACATTGTTTTCTTTGCAAATGTATGTTTTAATTTCATTTTGTGCTGGAGAATTTCAGAATATCTATAATACGTTTCTATCAGATTTCCTACCGAGGCATTGCCCCTCTAATTGATTTCCTATTCATCCCCTACAATTCTCTTGTACTTCCATGCACTCGTTTCTTAGGCCCCTGAGTCCCCTTAGTGCTGCTTTTTGCCTGTATGTGCTTATGAATACAGCCATCAATAGTTTTAGTACCCTGTCAGAGGTTATAGAAAACTGACTTCTTTCGCATCAGCCATCAATTGCCAATAGCTCCTCAGCTCATGGTATGACTTCATGTGCTCTTCATGATGCCGGTTTTGTTTGGCTTGATTTTGTACAGGTTTTGTGCAATCGTTCACAGCTGCTGAGAGGTCATGTGTTTGACTCATGGTGACTAACTTTTCACAGCTGACTCTGTGCATTACATTCTTGTTCTCTATTTTAAGTTACTAAGCTGTCTCCTTAAGCTTCCTTCTTTCTTTAAAACAAATGCTTTCTAGTTAATGTGCAGACTCATTTTTTTCTTCCTCCATTAGTGTGTCTAGGTGATGTCGGTCTCATACTTTATCTGTGGAAGGCGTAGTGTGTAGCTGGGGCTTCTTATGTGTGCCACTATAATGCCTTTAACAACCCAGTTTTCCTATACCATATGAACTTGCATTCTGGAGAAGTAAAAAGACTTTTTAGAAAGGCTCATAAAGAGGAATAAGGGGAAGATTCAGGTAAAAAGTTCAAATAAGTTACAATGATACTGCAGATGAAATATAGTGGGGTTGGAAGAGGGATGCACAGAGAGCGCACAATAGGCGAGTCAATTGCATGATCTATTTACATAGTGTAAGTTATATTTGAGCTATTTTGAAGAGTCTACTTAGCTTTTATTGCTTTTTCATGATTGATTTCAGAACACATAATGAGACTATGCACTGTGCTCCTCTAATTAACAGTGTGTTGCAAAGTGAAATAAAACTTTGCTCATTTTTTTCCATTAGGAAAAAGGTCAATAACGTAAAATGGCATCTGGCTGGCAATTGCTGATGTAGCTTATCACAAGTACACATAAATCCATGGATCAAGCAAAAAAAATGAAAGTGCAATGTGCCATCAGAAGTGGAGACTTATTAAAAAAATAAAGAAGTGGAGACTTATTCATATGTAACGGACTATAACGTTTTGGAGGATTTCCACCAGTTTTAGATTTGACGAATAGGGCTTTTGTAGTCTTAAAGTTCTCAATGTGAAAACTTGAAGCGAAAATCAATGAACAAGAACAGAACACTCAGATGGCTAAAATGTCCATGTTCCTCACGTTCTTTTGGATGAGTCCCATTTCCTTCTCCGTTTTCATTGCTTTGGATTATCTGCTGGATGTATTCAGTCATGTAAGATCTAACCTTTCGTGCCTGCTGCTCTGTTTACCAACTTTTTCTAATTTATTCATGGTGTCTCATGTGTTCGCTTTATTTTTCTGCTACTGGAGAGGGTACAGATGTATGGTTTGACTTCACAAACACTTCCTACTGGATATTTGAATTGATTGCAAGCATCAGTTCCTGTGGCTCAGGCTATTGTGCATCTGGTACCTCTTTTAAGATGGTCACAATTTTATGCTTCAATTTTTATCTCTGCTAAATAATAGACTTGAAATTATCTTATCATTTAATAAATGAACTTTTCAGTTATTAATCAAAAAGAAAAATACTGAGTTGTTATTTTGAATCACTAGACAATTGTGGATTTTTTTCACAATTATTGTGCTTTCTAATTGCTTTACACCAATGTAGAATTTTTATTAGAATTTGAATTTTCATATTATAAATATGAAGTAATATACATCATTACTTTTCATATATGTTATTCTTCCTGGTCTACATTGTTACTAAAGATTAATTTTTTCATGTATTTACATAATATTTGCATAATTCTTTTTGAAGACTTTCAAATCTTTTACCTTATTATTTTTGTTTGAGACAGGGTGTGACTATGTAACCTGGGCTGTCCTGGGCTATGTATACCAGACTTGCCACAACCCTGTAACCCCAGCTATCTGTCTGTTTCTGCCTCCTAAGTGCTGGGAATAAAGTACTACACTACCAGACATAGCTCTTTTTTTTTTCTGTTTCTAAAATGGTTGAATTGCCATATTGTGGCATTATAAACATTCCATTATTTATTTTAAAATGGTTTTATTTTATTTTGATAATTTTATAAATGTATATAACATAATTTGATAATATTTACTTCTATTGCCCTATGTTATGTTCCTTTTACTCTGCCTAAGCCCCTTTTCAAAAGTTCCTTTCTTAGTTTTATGTATTTTAAATAACCCACCGAGTTTAATTGTATATTTCAATGACAGTTCATTGTGTATATATACATATATATATATATATACACAGTACGATAAGTGTGATATATAGTACATGGCATATGGTATATAATATAATATGTAGTCTTTTTTCACAGTGTCTTTAAAATATTGCCATAATTTTTTAATTTGTAATTTTAACGTTTATGAGTCATTCTTTTGGCTATCATCCTTAGAGATTTTTTTTTAATTTTTATTTATTTATTAAAAATTTCTGTCTCTTCCCCACCGCCGCCTCCCCTTTCCCTCCCCCTCCCCCAATCAAGTCCCCTTCCCTCCTCAGACAAAAGAGCAGTCAGGGTTCCCTGCCCTGTGGGAAGTCCAAGGACCACCCACCCTCATCCAGGTCTAGTAAGGTGAGCCTCTACGAAACTGCCTAGGCTCCCACGAAACCAATAGGTACAGTAGGATCAAAAACCCATTGCCATTGTTCTTGAGGTCTCAGTAGTCCTCGTTGTCCACTATGTTCAGAGAGACCGGTTTTAACCCGGGCTTTTTCAGATCCAGGCCAGCTGGCCTTGGTGAGTTCCCGATAGAACATCCCCATTGTCTCAGTGTATGGGTGCACCCCTCGCGGTCCTGAGTTCCTTGCTTGTGCTCTCTCTCCTTCTGCTCCTGATTTGGACCTTGAGATTTCAGTCCGGTGCTCCAATGTGGGTCTCTGTCTCTGTCTCCTTTCATCGCCTGATGAAGGTTAATATTCAGGAGGAAGCCTATATGATTTTCTTTGGGTTCTCCTTCTTATTTAGCTTCTCTAAGAACTCGAATTATAGGCTCAATGTCCTTTATTTATGGCTAGAAACCAAATATGAGTGAGTACATCCCATGTTCCTCTTTTTGGGTCTGGCTTACCTCACTCAGGATGGTGTTTTCTATTTCCATCCATTTGCCTGCAAACTTCAAGAAGTCCTTGTTTTTTACTGCTGGGTAGTACTCTACTATGTATATATTCCATACTTTCTTCATCCATTCTTCAATTGAAGGGCATCTAGGTTGTTTCCAGGTTCTGGCTATTACAAACAATGCTGCTATGAACATAGTAGAGCATATACTTTTGTTGTATGATAAGGCCTCTCTTGGGTATATTCCCAAGAGTGGTATTGCTGGGTCCAGGGGTAGGTTGATCCCGAATTTTCTGAGAAACCACCACACTGCTTTCCAGAGTGGTTGCACAAGTTTGCATTCCCACCAGCAATGGATGCGTGTACCCCTTTCTCCACAACCTCTCCAGCAAAGGCTATCATTGGTGTTTTTGATTTTCGCCATTCTGACAGGTGTAAGATGGTATCTTAAAGTTGTCTTGATTTGCATTTCCCTGATCGCTAAGGAAGTTGAGCATGACCTTAAGTGTCTTTTGGCCATTTAAGCAAATTTAATGACTGCAATAAACTCTGAGCTACCTTTAATTAAATGTGGTGTACAATGTGCGAAAAGACAGAGGTTGATTGTGAAGGGGATATTTGGCTACTGGAATAGTCAACGTATTTAAATATAGGGGAAATAGATTAAAATTTAATATTATCTATCATCTGTAAAAGCATAAGATATCTACAAATTCATCTGCTTTAATTTTAGTCTGGAAGATGTTTCCCTCAATATGTGCTTTTGTGTTAGCCCTTTCTTTCATGAACCAGTGTAAACTGTCTTTTCATTTCTGTGAATTTTCCTTCACAGATGAGACAGGCTTGGTTGTCATTCAGTTTTGTGTGAGTTTATTCACCAGTGCTGTAATATGTTCATAGTAATTCGTTCATTCATGTTAGTGAAGAATACTGATGAAGAAAACATGGCTATATTAAAGTTTATCCACTAAGCAGTTGGAAATATTTTTTCCTTGATTTTTGCAATTTTGAAACAAATTTACGGTAAACATTCATGGAGAAATACTTTTGTTGAGATACATTTTCATTTCTTTTGGGCAAAACCCAGGAAGTGTGTGTGTGTGTGTGTGTGTGTGTGTGTGTGTGTGTGTGTGCAGTTACACACTGATTTTACTTTTACATATTCCTTAGGTATATTTATCTTATATGCTTGGATATTTTGCCTTATATATGTGCACTATGTGCACGCCTGGTATACACAGAGGCCAAAAGAGGGATTCTAGTCTCTTGGAACTGAAGTCACAGTTGCGAGTCACTGTGTGGATGCTGAGAAGCAAATCTGGGTCCTGTGTAAGTGTTCATGCTCTCACAACTATTGAGCCACCTCTCCAGCCCTTGCAGAGAATTTATCTGAAAGCACCAAAATTCTGTGCCATTTGAATTTCTATTGACAATTAGATTTCAAACAGTTGTGGGTTATCAAAGACACTCTATCATCGAAGACTTTTAGAAAAAATATTAAATTAGTTCTTTGAGAGTTTCATGTGATGACTATTCACTACTCATACCATTCCAGATGCAGCCTCTCCACTCTGAACTCCCTGACCACCAAAGCTGGTTTTATCCTTTATTTTTACTTTATTTCTTATTGATTTTGTAGGTATATGATAAATTTTGCCATTTGTCTTGCACTTCTGAAGTAAAGAAACATACCAAACACATTAAAAAATATTTGGGTGTGGTATTCTCATATTCTTGATATAAAACGTCTGTTTAAATCCTGTGTTTACTTTCAGTGGACTAGTTGCCATACAGTTTCTTGCTAACATTATTTATTCAAGACAATAGCTTATTTTTATTTTGAAATGCATAAATTATAAAAGATTTATTGCATGGTAGGGTTCAATACATTTAAAAATTCTAATTTTATGTCTCACAGCTATTCGTATCTAATAAATATTCATGTGGCCAAAGCGTGCACGTTTCTCCAGATAGATATTTTTCTAGAATTTCATAGATCTTTGCTCATAGTAATTATAAACATTTGTGTCTAATTTTCTTTATGTCATGAGCATAAGGATAAATCACTGATTTATTTCATACAAACATGTGTATTTTGCATCACAACTTGGTGGGAAGATGATTACTTTCCTGCTATTACTCCAGTGCCTTTGTCAAATGTCAATTAAACATGTATGTGAGAGTCCTCGTGTTTATAGTTTCTCTAACCTTTCCACTGTTCTCTGTCTCTAACATTATATATTCTTGGTTATGGAAACTATTTGCTCGACAGGGCTGGATAGATGGCTCAGTGGCTAAGAGTGGTTACTACTCCTGCAGAGGATCTGACACCCAAATCAGGGAGCTCAGAATCACTGTAACGTCAACCCTCTTCTGGACCCCACATATACCTGCACTAACACTAACCTGCACAAACCACACACAGGCTTGCACACATGTAGACATAATTAAAATAAATAAAAAGAAACTTGTTTACCTATATTCCTCGTATCTGCATCTAAGTATCAGTATTCTATTTTTCCAAACTGCTCAACAGTTTTAATAGGATGTGCATTTAACTAAAACATATATGATTAAAATAATCCCATACAGTGTATTTTGACCATATTCACCCCCAATTCTTCCCCATTACCTCCTCCCACATATGATATCACCCCTACACTCCCCGCAACTTCAACTTTGTGTCCCCTTTTTGTTTTATACACTTTTGGATCTGCAGCCCTCCACTGAAGCACTGGAGTGTGGCATACCTACCAGGAGCCATTCCCTTGAGGTAACTGACTTTTCCTCCCATAGAAGCCACCACCTGTCCATAGCTCTTCAGTTAGATATGGGGCTCATGAACCACTTCTAATTTCATGCTAGAACATTGATTGGGGTGATCACATGCTGTCCACCCCAGCTGGTGGGCAGCATCCTTGTCGTAGCCAGAAGATACTGTCTTGTTGTAATCCTCCTCAACTTCTAACCCTTACAGTCTCTCTGTCTCTCAAATTACAATACTCTCATTATTTCTACCCTTTTTATCAATTATTTTCTTGGTTTACTCTTTCATTCTTTCTTATGTTTGTTTGGACTTTTGGATACATATTTCTAGTTTCTAATTCAAAAGTGCAACTTCTTATTTTCTTGTTCTCTTTGTTGAAGGTTTATTTTTTATTTTTAAGGAGATCTTTAAAGCATTTGGCAATGTTGTCACAAAGAAGTCATTCCTTGTGAATACTGTGTTCTTCTTTAGCATCAATGGATTTTATGTGTGTATGTGTGTATATCGCCGTGTGTGCATTCATTCATGCAATTGTGTATGTGTGTATGTGTATATATGTTTGCATGTGCATTCACATTGTATTTCATTGATTTTTTAATGTTATCCTCCACTGCTATGAGACTCTCGAATCTTTGTGGTGGTAGGTAATTTTTAAAAACCCAAAACTAGGCAGAATACCGACAAAAGGTCATTGCTAATGTGATTTTTTTCAATAGACAACATTAAGAGTCATATCCCTCTTCCTGATCTTGTAATTTGACAGTGCTTTAATGGTTTCTTTTACCCTTTTTACTACTTAAATAGATACTAACGTTTTGTCTTCTGTTGCAAAAGAGCTGCAAAAATTTACATATTTTCTCATCCAGTTAGCAGTTGCCCAGATGCCGGTTGGTTTACTATATATGTTTTTCCTCTTACTGTGCTGTTCAAGCAGAAGCTAAAATGTAAGTTTGGAAAATGTATAGCCAGTGTACTTTCAAATATTTATTGTACCCATGCCTTTCAATCTAGAAAGCCAATGCTAGAAAGCCAATAGCAACTGCATTTTACTTTTTGATATTGTCCAAGATATCTTTAAGTATCTGCTTTTGTTATTTTTACTCATTTGGTTTTATTTCAAATATTTTTTATTGCTATAATTTAAAATTTACTTATCTCTTAGCAGAAATTCTACAAATTTCTGTGTTGTTTGAGAAACTTTATTTTGAGTTATTTTGCTTTTAACACAAAGTGTTTTAAACTTAATTTTATATCACCCAACTCTTTCTTGTGCTTATATTTTACATTGACTTATTGAGCATATTTTAATGACTCATTTGATGTTTCTACTTCCTAATTATATTATTAAATATAATTATTATTATTAAAATAAATTGTAAACATTTATTTTAACTATATATTGTTAAAGGTGTTACCATTTGCTGTTTTTAAACTATCTACTATGACTATTTCTTGTTTGCACAGATATGAGGCTAATACATTGAAGAGTATTTGAATTTTTTAATTTAAAAACCATCTTCATATTTGTCTTCATAAGAGACCTATATGATGTGGGAGTGTCATATCAGTCTGTTGATTTCATTGACTGAGCAATAAAGAAACTGCTTGGCTGGCCCTCATAGGTTAAAGCATTGGTGGGAGGAGTAAACAGAATAGAATTCTGGGCGGAAGAGGAAGTGAGGTCAGAATCTGCACTGCTTCCAGAGGGACCGGACAGCCACCATGCTCTGCTCTCCCAGGCAGCTGCAACCCACGATGGACTTAGGCTAGAATCTTCCCGGTAAGCGCACCTTGGGGTGCTTACACACATCATTAGAAATGGGCTAGTCCAGATGCGAGAATTCGCCTGTAAGGGCTAGAGTTCATGGGCCAAGCAGTTAGATGAATACAGTTTGTGTGTTGTTATTTCGGGCATGAGCTAGCCAAGCGGCCGGGGTGTTGGGGACGCAGTCCCGCCGCTTCCTATTTCAACACCTATAGATTCATTTTGTGCTTTTGTGGCTTAAGTTTGAGACTCTTAAGTTAGTTCTAAGATAGTTTTCACTCCGGGGCTATCAGGTCTTACTATAAATATGACTCCTTTATTGGCACTAACTGAATTATCTAAGCTTTCAGCTAAGTTTCTCTACTGTGGCCAGTTTGAACTTTGCACTTCTCTAGTCCTGTGAGAGCTTGGATGATCACATTTTAATCTCTGGCAGTGGCTATGCTTCACACTGAACAGTTTTATGCTATGCCTATATTGTGTTTAGATATTGACACATGGGATCTTTGGGAGATGCTTTGAGCACTATCTGCATGTATATAGTTCCTCTACCAGTTTGAGCCACAAAATTGCATATGCTTCAGCTTCCACAGCTTCTGTCATGTGTCACATCAATTCAATGAGACTCTGTTTAAATTCCCTCTGTGGTCAAGAAGCCGCCTTGAAGGTCACAGCCAGGGCAAGTGGTGTCTCACAGCTCTTCCACTCTCTCACAGGTCGTGGCTTTTCCTTCCCTTGTCTGACGTCTGAAAGTGCTACTGTGAATCTTCTCCAGCCTTTCCATATTAATTTCTCATAATAGTTATTCCGTTTGAGGGAATCTTTTTGTTTCACTTGCTTTACAGCACAGTTATTTAGGGTTTCATTTTACGGATAGGTAGGTGGGCAGCATTGTTTTCTCATGACATTTGCTGGATGACCTTGCATATCATTTATTTAATAAACACACAACAAGAATTGGGTTCAACATTTTTTTTTGCACCTGATGTTCCAGTTAATTCCAATGTTGCCAAAATGCATAATGATTAGTAAAAATTTATTTAGGGCTTTGCAAATTACCTATGTTATTTAATGTTCCTTGTATTTCCCAGAGATTTTGATATTTGTTTAGCCTGTCTGCTATTACAGAACTGAGACTTGAAAGCGTTACTAACATGCACACTACACCCTACCTTCTTAGACCTTGACTCCTGTTTCAGTCTGTCCTCAGCACGCATGACTCACCATCAGAAGCTACAGGTCTAGTGGGCTGTGTCTTCACTCCAAAGCTCTGGCCTATATTTTTCCAGAAAAGGTCCTGTCAGAACTAGTCTGAATAGTAAGAAGAGCTTTCATTCTCAACGTTATTTTTAAAAAGTTGTGGGTTAAAAAATGAACAGATTATTTTAAACCATATAATGAGATAGCTTTATCACAAGAGGAAACTATCTGTGTTTCTCTTGATTTAGGGGCCCGAGGTAAGTTGTCATATTCAGACCTATGGTGAAGCCTAGTGCCACAAACAGGAAGTTATGCCATTACTAATACTACAGATGAGCGGCCATGTCTCTGGAAGGAACATTTTCGGAACATTGGCCACAATGTTCATCAAGCTTCTTCTCTAGTGGGAAAGAGGTCAAAACAGAAAAGTCTGAAAACTTATGGCTGAGCAGAACTATACTCTTTTGATAGAAGTGTGTCTTAACATGCCAGATCTTCTAGAACATGGGCTAGAATACACAGAAAATAGCCCTCTTCTACACCACCTTCCACAGAAGAGCTGATTCGTGATTGGTTTGGCAATGTGGCATTTATGTAATTGTGTTGTAGTAAAAGGACAGTAAATAGTGATACACATGTATGTAT
This sequence comes from Alexandromys fortis, assembly GCF_014885135.2. Lineage (NCBI taxonomy): Eukaryota > Metazoa > Chordata > Mammalia > Rodentia > Cricetidae > Alexandromys > Alexandromys fortis. The sequence continues at coordinate 5,439,125 of NW_026067933.1, forward strand.
ATAATGGTAGTCACTGGAAATTAATTTTAGTGGCAGGCCATAGGTCAATAAATGTGCCCTTTGAATATTAGATAACAAATCAGTTATGTATCATTTTTGATATCTAATTATTTGTATCTGTAGGGTTCTGTTACCTTACCTGTCTTTCTGTATTATACTTATGATCTACCAGGCATTGGGAAATGATTTAAAAACTCATTTAATTTTATTATTATTATTATTATTATTATTATTATTATTATTATTATTATTTTCGAGACAGGGTTTCTCCATAGCTTTTGGTTCCTGTCCTGGAACTAGCTTTTTTGTGAGTTCGAGACCAGCCTGGTCTACAAAAGTTCATTTAATTTTAAAGCAAAGTATAGCTATATGCTAAAATTAGATGATTTTACCTTCCTTCCACCTTTCTTAAAAAGCTCATAAAATGATGATGCCCTGAAGATTTATAATTAGTTTTATATTGTAGAAAGATACAGAGCTAAATATTAACACTACTTATTTAAGAAGAGAGTGACTGAGATATTTAGGTGTGACCATTGTAGTTTTTCTTTATTTTAATTTTAATTTGCTTTGCTATTTATAGAGACACATATTTAATGGGAAATGACAGTGAGAAAAAACAAAAATAAGCTATTAACATTAGTATATAGATAGGAGTAGTTCAAAATTACATCATATGTGTATGTATGACTACTGTGTAATGTACTAAGGCATACAGAAACCTTACTTTATAGTTTCAACAATTTTTCAGCCATAGTTTCCCAGTAAGGTTTTTAAGTTTTTTTTTTTTTTCTTAGTACTGATTTTAATGAACATCACCCAAACTATCTACCATTTAGTATTGGAAATCTTGAATTCCGGTGTAGCAAATGTGTTTCCTATTTTAGAATAAAGCATGTTATTTATTCTGTTAAATTATTTATTGATACTATATTTTAATTCTGTGATTTGTTTATTTAAATAATAATAATATTATTATATATTATTGTGTTGGGAGAGTGGTGAGGGGTATGTAAATTTCACAGTGACTATGAGGGTCAGCAGACACTTATGGAGTTGGTCTTCTTCTTCCATTCTTAGATGAGTTCTAGGAATCAAACTCAGGTCTTCAAGCTTGTGTGGCAAGCACATTTTACCCACAGAGTCATCTCACTGATCAACCTCTAGTATTTATGTAACCAAATAAATTTTCTTTTATTTTTAAGCTGGAAAATGACAAAAAAATGACCTAATTCATTATCTAAAGGCATGTATAAACTTAATTGAAGACATGAGCATTCTAACAACATTTGCTTTAGTCAGTATTCTATTGCTATGAAAAGACACTATGGCCATGGCAACCCCCATAAAATAAAGCATTTATTTTAAGTCTTGCTTATAGTTTCTGAAGCTTATAGTTCATTATGACCATAGCAGGAAGCATGGTGGCATACATGGAGTGTGATAACTCCATCCTGATCTATAGGCAGAGAGACTGACTCTGGTATTGACATGAACTTCTTAGCCCTCAAAGACCACTTCTAGTGACACAATTCCTCTAACAATCTATATCTCCTAACCCTCTCAAATAGGGTCACTCTCTAATAGGGATCTCTATGTACCTATGGGTCCATATTCATTCAAGTTACCACCGCATTGCACTAGATAATATGAGTTGACTCAAGATGGGAAATCAAATATGAAAAGTTATTTCCCACAGTGATTTCTCACACCATTGTCTTATTTTGTGGAATTGTGACACTTTGCAAATTCTTGAATGGATCTATGACCCAATGTCTGATCTACCAAGTAGGAGAATCTCTGAAGATTCCAGAAATGGCAAGGCGATGGAGAATATGGTATTATCAAATGAGTAATAGATAAGCATGCATTTTTACACAAAAATGAAGATTCTAGAAAAATGCTGAAAGGTTTCCTGAAACAAGAAAAAAATTCACTATAGCAGCTAATTTAAAATTTAAACATTGGAAAAATATAAGAAGGGGAATGAAGAGTTTAAATAAATACAATTATAAATTTTACTATGGTTAATTGAAAATATACACAATCTCTTGGTGTAAGCCATATGTAATAGTTAAGACATTAAAAAGTATAAGACTGTATTAAACATTATATTTAATTATAATTAAAAGCCTATATCAAATTATATTCTTTGCATGTTTTATTTAGAGAAGATAATATAAAAGAATGTCAGACAGAGTGTTCAATACTAATCAAAAGTAGCTGAACAAATAATCTAAAAGTGACAAAATTAGATTGCATCATATCACCACTTTTTAAAATTGTAGAATTTTAAAAGCACTATACTTCAAAAATAGATAAGTAAAATATTAATAACAGGATCTCAGAAAACAGAAAAATTGAAAAGATTTTTGGCAGTCAAGTTAAAGTGTCACCAGACAGGCAAAGATGCCAGAAATATCAATATTTTCTATAAATATTGAGAAAAATATCTGGAGCTTGACTTTTTTTTTTTTACCCAATGATTAGTGAGTTCTAGAATGGACTGTCACAAGAAAGGGATGGAGCAGTCTAAGAATCTTGTTCCTAAATATTTCTTCCCTTTGCTGAGAGAATATATAATTTTACTGACATCTGTTGTGTTTTCCCAAGTGTAGTCTATGTATTTCCTTCCCCAATACTGGGCCCAGCCACGGGACTTTCCAAGGCTATTAAAACATGAATGAATTCAACAGTGTGCCATTTCTAACTCAGTATACACAACTTTACATATTCCTACTCATTCTTTCTAATTGAAGTGTGCAGCTTGAATTACATAATAAACTGATAAGCAATTTATAGGAGAAAATTAATAACCTTCAATTATACAGCAGGTACTCCTGTTTAAGTTGTTTATTTTTTATGCAATTATAATTTACTGAGAATTTGCAAGGGCTCATTGGTTCATTGCATGCATATTATCTAGTGCAATTTGGTGGTGACTTGAATGAATATGGCCCCATAGGAGCATAGATTTGTCTACCAGAGAGGAGATATTGGACATAGAGAATAAGCTCTTAGTATTATTACAGAAATCAAACAAACCTCGGGTTTTCTAGAAACTAGGACTCCAAAGTTACGACCTTCATCTGGTGGGGCCTGAGCTTACAGGAATGTGACTAAAAGAAAATAATCATCTATTGACCAGTAACGAATCAGGATAAACATACAGCATAAATATGGCAAGAATATGGTCAATGGTACCAGCTGGTACCTCAACAACTCAACTCCTATACCTATAGCTCAGGGAACACCATGGAGAGGGGCAGAAATATTATGAGCCTTAGAACTGGGATGTCTGCTGCTAGTTATTATTATCTAGATAAGATAGGGATGGTGTGCATATGATGTTTCAACAATATATCTGCCCAAACAAGACCCAAATGATGATGTGAGTTGATATATCAATATGGATGGGGGAAATTTCACAAGCTCTACACCCCCATAGAGGAAGAGAACAAGCAATAAGTGACTTTTGAGATAAGAAGAACCAGCTTTTTCTAGAAAGGATCTCTCTGATAGGTTATCCAGTGTCAAATTGCCAGTCCTAGACAAGTGTAATGATAAGTGGACTCAACTTATGAAGGAATAAATATGGCACAAGAAGAGGTTATGAATTTGAGATAGATGGAGGGCTGCAGGAAGTGTTAGATGAGGTTCATTTAAGGCAAGGATATAAATAATGCAAATACACTACTCACGTGTTAAGTTCTCAAAAAATATTAAAAGGCCAAGAAAGAAAAGCAAGTAAAGGAAAGAAACAAAAGAAGTATAAGAACAAAATATCCAAGCCGAAAATGAGGAAATGGAAGGAGAGGTGACACATCCAATGTGTCAAAATAAGGATCATATTATATAAAGTATATGCTTGATTATGCTGATTGAGAGGCAAATTTAACACAAATTACTTGAACATCTAAACTATTATAAGACTTAACTTAATAAGAATATCAGAATAAAGAAGGGAGGAAAATATAGCTTGTAGAACTAAGTAACCAAATCAAAGAACAAAGAATTCAAATAAATTCTAAGAAATAAAAGGCATTGAACAAGGTAGAAATTGTACAGATCTACAGAACCTAAGCAATCTAGTACACACAGACATTAGAGAAATTCAGGTTGTAGAATTATATAGAAGACCTCTGAGTTGTCTTTATCATTTCTCTGCATATATAAAGTTTCCTAAACCAAATCTTCATAAAGATAGTTAGTGATAGCTGCCCATGGACAGTTAATTAGAATCAATATGTCTCCATTAATATTTTGCTGAATGAATTCCACCACCACATAAAATTAATGTGTTTAGAAATGACCTAATATTACACAATAATAAATAATTCAAAATTTCATATGTAATGGTTAGACCAAAACATTTTTTCACTGCTATAAGTTATTTTCTTTATTTTTAATCAGATTATATTATGTTTTGCTATATTTTGTCATTCACTACAGGGTTCCATTTCAACTTTTGGGGACAAGGTATGGTCTGTAAGCACAGCCCATTATTTTTAACTTGTGAAATATTTGAGAAATAGTCTATATAGTTTTGACCAGAATGTTGAGGATGAAAATGGGAAAATAAGTAACTAATTAAACAGTAAAGAAAGGAATTATTTTCTGTCTTCTGATGGAACCACTGGAGTTTATTTTACCTCATAGCTTATTCACCTCAAACTTTATTTTTTTCACTTCATTTTAAAAATCATCCTCTTATTTATATTCTTTTCTTGTCTGAAGTATAAACATTAGCTTTATTAAATTTCTTTATAGTATATTTATCTGAAACATGCATATAAAATGTTACCCTAGTTCCTGAGGGTTGAGACAATGTGTGGTTGAATGTAATACATTCTCTTCAAAGAGTCTTTTCTATCCTTAAACTCTAAATAAAATTTAAGTTTGCCAGTACTTTATTTCAATGTTATTGACTGAAAAGGATAGAGGGATAATGGTTTGATGTAACTTAACAGTTACAATGTTAAATTTGATGGCTATTAGCTTTTTAAAAGGTATTTTGCATTGTTTTCATCTTGTAAATCAGTACAGACATTCAGGACCCTGTTCATGTTAGAACCTTTCTGTGAACAAGTGATGCTTAAAGCAAGGTTGCTTTATGTCTAACAAGCTAAACTGTGATTGTATATTATAACAAGGTTTTTGTAAAAGCATTCATGCCTGAAGTACTTCTTAATCTATACAATCATGTAATCTTCTTATAAGTCAAAGTTGTTTCCACTTACAGAAAACATTTGATGCAAGCTTTGTGAGGTATTTACAAAGTAGAAAAGATAAACTTATGCAGCAGAAAGGAGATGCCTGGTCCCAAAGACATAGCCAGGAAGAAAAACTAAAAATAATCAAATTAGTTTTTCTTATTTTTATTTAATACGGCAATACAAATACATATACACTTTCAATGGCTAGATAATCATGTTTTAAAGCCTATGCCAAGCTCTTCTTATTATATAATAAACTGCAACTCTGTCTCAGTGTCTCTGTCTTTTTCTCTCTCCTGTTCCTCCTGCTCATCGTCCCCTCTTAGTTCTCTCCCTGTTCTTTTCTTTGATATTCACTGTACAGAGGTTGCATGAGAAATAGTAGTGAGACATTTTATAGTTTTCTCACATGATCTCTACAATTCAGAGAATCAATCATTGATGGCATGAAACTAAGCAGCCAAACCTATGTTGACTGCTGATTCTTTTCAGTCCAGACAAAGTATTGACCTTTCAGTTAGCTATCACTTTTCAGATGCATCTACAGGTAGTGAATCTGAAGAAAGAAAAATCCTTATGAAGAAACAAGTAAGAGAAATTGTGTGTGTGTGTGTGTGTGTGTGTGTGTGTGTGTGTGTGTGTGTGTTGGGGGAACTTCTAGACCTGACTTTTTATATTGTAAATTCCTGCAGGTTAAGGACAAGGAAGTCGGAACAGAGAGGGAAACAAAGAAATGAACAAACAAAACAACAAAAGCATTATATAGGTTCACTAGAGGTTGCAGACACATTACGGAGATGTATGAGCAAGAATAATAAGGACGTAATGGATTGAACTTGGAGCTTTAGAGGATGAATTATTCTGTACATAAACCAAGGGAAAATGCCCAAGTACATAGTGCAAAGTGGGCAATAATGGTAATATTATTACCCTGTTTCTTCTTATTAGTATGGCAGCAGCAACATCCTCTGGAATTTACTGGATATCACTAATTCCATTCACTGAATTAGGGACTTTGCACATAATATAATATCTAATTCTCTGGACAAGTAACTGAGAACTAGTTAGCATTATTTCATTTTACCAACCAGAAAACAGTCAGAGAGAATGTTTAGTTAATATTTTAAGATCACATAATTGTTTAGGAGCACAGGAAGTATTAAGATACTCCACAGACACACTATTGAGTATACCCACAAATACACATGCACACAATGTATGCAACTCAACACAAAACATACAAGATAGTATGTAGGCTCAAATTCTTTGCAGGGTGCTTAAACTTCATCTAACTTTTTGTTACTGGTTGTATATATGACTTTCACAGAAAAAAATCCACTGAAGAAATTTAAAATAACACTTTTATTAGGAATTATACTACATAGCTGCACACTATTTGAATACAAACTACATTCCAAAACTTAAGCACTGCATAATCCTCTCACTGTTTTTAGAGAAGATCTATTTCCCTTATAGCATTTTATTTCACCATGCTCTGAAAATTCTCTGAATCTTTACTATCCTAGATCTTGATTTATTTTATTTTTAAATATGGACCTATTAATGAGATTTCTGTCCCCCGAGAGTTATTTAACTTGAAATCCAAGAATGCCATAACCTTTCTGGAAGTGTTTTTAATTGATTAGCAATTATAAGTAATTCAATTAAATGAGCTCATCTTTATTTTTAATGAAGTTGTTAGTGTAGTAATTATTTCCTGAACACTGTACTTCAAGCATCTAAATATATTTCTTCTATTTGTCTGAATAATCTCTTCTGCAAATTAAAACAATAACTCTTTATTTCAATACTTAATCTCTTCTTCATTTCCAGAGAAGTCAGTAAACATCCTTTTGGTGCCTTTCCAACTTCCAGAGGTAAGCAATAATTTCACAGTTGTAAGTAAAAATAGAACAGAGGAATAGGGTGTGATGGGTCATCATTATGGTCACCCATATGGAAGTGAGTAGAAAGCATATTTATCTTTTTGGGTCAGTCAGGGTTGCCTTATTCAGAATGATTTATAGCTAGATCCATCTATTCACATGCAAGTTTATTCTTTTAAAAACTGAACAATATCTCATTGTTTCTTTTCATTCATTCATTGAGATATAGGTTATTTCTAATTTCTTCTATTTTGAATGAAACAGCAATAAACATGGTTGAACAAGTGTCTTTGTAGTAGCATGTAGTCAATTGAATACATGCCCAAGAAAGAATTAGCTGAATCTGGAGTTAGATCTATTTACACGTTTCTGATGTAACACCATACTAATCTCTATAGTAACTGTACCAGCAATGGAGGACTGGTTCCCTTACTCTGTATCCTTGTGAGCATGGGGTAGTTGTTTTATTCATCTTGGTCATTCTGACTAGTGTAAGATGAAATCCCAAAGTAGTTTTGATTTGCCTTTGACTAACTATGTTGAACATGTCATTAAGTATTTCTTGGCCATTTATGTTTTCTCTTTCAAAGAGTCTCTGTTTGAATCTGTATCTCATTTTAAAATTGGGTTGTTTGCTTGATACCTATTTTTTGAGTTCATTATATATTTTGGAATTTAGCCCCAATCAGATGAATGGTTGGTAAAATGTTTTCTCATTCTATAGAGTACTGCATTTTACAGAGTAAAGACCTGATAGGGCCCTTTACCTTACAGAAGCTTTTCAGTTTTGTCAGGTCCCAGTCAATAATTGTTGATCTTCATTCCTGTGTTAACGACGTTCTCTTCTGAAATTCTTTTATTCTTTCAATAACTCTGAGGCTATTCCTCCCTTTCTATGTTGAGATGACTGAGCATTTTGGAATTGAGTTTTGTGCAGAGTGATAAATATAGACCTATCTGGATTATTCTATATGCCAACAACCAGTTTGACCAGCTTGAAGATGCTATCATATTTATACTGAGTATTTCTGGCTTCTTTGTAAAAGTGGGTATCCATGCGTATATTAATTTATGTCTAGGTCTTCAGTTTGATTACATTGATCAACATATGTGTTTTTGTTTCAAGACCATGATAGTTTTACTACTACAGATATATAGTAAAACTTGATATCAGGGAAGGTGATACTCCCTGCAGTTTCTTAATGCACAGGATTATTTTATATATCTTTTTTCTTTATTGTGTGTGCGTATGTTTCCACACAAAGCTAAAAATTGTCCTTTCAAGATATAAAGGATTGTAATGGAATTTTGATGGGTATTGCATTGAATCTGTAGATTGCTTTTGGTTAGATGGTTATGGCTTACTATGTTAACTGTATCTATGCATGATCATTGGAAATATTTTCATCATCTGATATCTTCTTCAGTTTCTTTCTTTTATGTCGTAAAGTTTTTATTTTCCATGTCTTCCATTTGCTTGGATAGAGTTACCTGAAGGTATTTTAAACATTTTAAGGCTATTGTGAAAGGTGTTTTCCTGATTTCATTCTTGGTCTGTTTGTCATTTGTATATAGGAGAACTGTTTATATTTCTGTACTAATTTTATAACTAGCTAATTTACTGAATGTTTTTTATCAACTATAGAATTTTTCAGATAGAAATTTTGGGGTCACTTGTATATATTGTCATATAATATATGAATAAAGATGTTTTTGCTTTGTCCCATCCTATTTGCTTCTCCCAAACTCCTTTAGTTGTCTTCTTGCTTATGTTAGATAGCTTTATGTTAACTTGATGTAAGATAATAATGTCATCAGAGAAAGGGAACCTCAAGTAATAAAATGCTTCCAAAAGATTTTGTAGATGGAAGTTTCTGTCCAGCTCAGTCTTATAGTCATTCAGTCCCAAATAAACACATAAAAGCTTGTATCAATTATAAACCATTTGACCTATTACTCAGGCTTATTATTAACCAGCTCTTACAATTTAAATTAACCCACATTATTTATGTTTAGTCACGTGACTTGGTACCTTTTTTCAGTAAGCATTCTCATCTTCTTTCCTCTGTGTCTGCCTCTTCCCAGAATTCTCTTGTTCTGGTCAGTCTCCCTATACTTTCTGCCTGGCTACTGGCCAATCAGTTATTTAATGAAGCAATACAAGTGACAGATCTTTACAATATACAAGAGCATTATTCCACAACATTTTTCTTTTTTCTTCTTTTCAAAGCAAGAACTCCAAATCTAATCTTCTTTTTCTTGATCATTATTCATAACTACTTGTAACTAACACTTTAAACAAAGGCAAACTACCATAATCTATTTTTGGGAATGTGAGTATAGCTTTTTAGGCTACTTCCTTTAGTTTGGGGGCATTGGTAATATTTGGAGGACCATGAGAAAATTTGAGATTATGATCAAATCTTCATTGGAGTATTATTTGAGGCTGGGTCACCTCAACCAGGCACCTTGAAACTGTCCTTGATGTAGAACTCAGAAGAAACTGCAGCAAAGGTGCACTTAGATGTTGGATCATCTGGGCCATCTGCTCAATCACAGATTTTTCATGGGGTCTTCCTTGATTAAACCTGAATTCTCTTAACCAAAGATGAATTCATTACCTCTCATTTCCTGTGAAAATAAAAGCAGAAACTCTTTCCCAAAGTAATATATCTTTTGACATATATTTTGAAGTCAAGATAATTTAAAATTACATGGGTTGATTTGATATAGCAGCATTCATAATCAGATGACTTTTAGCAACTTTTGTTCTTTACTCAGCAATAAAACAAATCAAAGACAACACAATGACATATAGTATCCATATTCTCTGTGTATTTTACATCTTTATGTGGCTTTTAAAAGTTACTTTATTTCTTTTTTTAAGGACTCTATCAGTTTTCTCTTCTCTTCCAAGCCTACATATATTTTTAAACAAACTGTAAACTGTATAGAGGCCTTTTTCCTTCAGAATCTGTCTTTACTGTATATATCTCTATCTTTTTCTGACCACACGAGTCTTCCATCTGCTAAATGGCATGGCTAGGATTAAATCGAGGGCTTTGGTAGCTGGCTCTACTCAATGATTTGGCATCCTGAGATGCTAGTGCCATGGCAGAGGTACAGGAGCAGGACAATTATTGTCACAACTCTGCAACGTTTCTAAATCCACGCCACCACAAAGAAGCATGTCACCAGCTGCTCGCGAACCCCATTTTAAGTATTTGGTAGCAGTGCCTCTTAAAAGAGCTACACAGGTTTTGGCCAATAACACTGAGTCAAGAAGCCTCTCTTGAAGCAGCTATGCCTCTGTCTCTAGCAAACAGAGTCCACCTGAGAAAACGCTACTATTAATAAGTCATGCATGACTCCTATTTTATGTGTCTGGAATACCTTCCCAAGTTCCCCTAAGTTTTATGTGGATGCAGTTGCCAAACATTGGATGTCATTTGTAGATGGATGTTTCTTTTCCATTTGGTCCTACAGCCATTCAGTCCCAAATAAACACACAGAGGCTTATCTTAATTATAAACTTCTTGACCTATTGCTCAGACTTATTGTAATTATAAACCGTTTGACCTCTTTCTCAGGCTTATTATTAACTAGCAATAACCACTTAAATTAACCCATAATTCTTATCTGTGTTTAGTCATATAACTTGGTACTGCTCTTGTACACTCTAAAGATTTGTTACTAGTATTGGTTTAATAAAACAATGATTGACAAGTAGACGGGTAGGGAGCGTAGGCAGGAGTTAAAACTAGGAGGATTATAGGAAGAGGAAAGGCAGAGATGCAATTGTCAGTCAGAACCGAACAGCTGTGGGACCAGATGGAACAGAAACATCTGTCTAAAATATTGGGCTGCAGGCAAGTCTCTAGTGGATTTTTTAAATCAGTGATTGATGAGTGAAGATTCAGCGCATTGTTGGTAATGCCAAACATGGGCTATTGGTTCTGGATTCTATAGGAAAATAGGCTAAATAAGATATAGGGAACAAGACAGTAAGCAGCACTCCTCAATGGTCTCTACATCAGTTTCTGCCTCCAGGTTTCTGCATTTATTGAATTCCTGTTCAGACTTCCTTCCATGATGAACAGTGATGTATAAGTATAAGTCAAATAAACCCCTTCCTTTCCCACTTTATTTTTGGTGTTTTGTTGCAGCAAAGAGTCCCTTACTTAGATATGGTTCTAGCTAAGATAAGATATTAATGTGAATAAATAAGGAAAATGAACAACATTGTCCATGTTCCTCTCCATTTTGGTTGACATTCCCAGTGGGCTTGCTGCAAATGCCCTTTGTTATGTTTAGGTATGTTTCTTGTACATCTAATTTCTCTAGGACTTTTACTATGAAGGGGTGTTGAAGTTTGTAGAGGCATTTTCTATGTCTAATGACATGACCTTTCAGTCAATTTACATGGTGGGTCAGATTTATTGACTTATGTATGTTCAAGCATCTTTGCATTATTGGGAACATGCTTACTTGATTATGGTGAATGAGCTTTTTAAAGAGGTCTTAGGTTTGGATGGGAAGAATTTTACTGAAAATTCTTATATATGTTCTTTAAAGGAGTTTTTCTAAAACAGTACAGAAAATATAGTCACTACTGGTAAAAGTAAAAATAAAAACACCATTAATTTTATAAGGAATAATTACCACTAAACAAAATATGTACTATTTTCTGAATGTAGACACAGGCTAAAGAATTAGACTGAGAAGAAAACTGCTTCCATGTTTGATCTTTTAATAAGAATAAACATGACTTACTCAGCTAATTATTACAGTTTTTAGTATTATAGCTTAAACTATAATACAGGAATTATTAATTGGAAGTCAGAGAGCTAGGTTTCTGAGAAATATTTAAAATATAATATAATAAGATATGCATAGGGGAAGATAAAAAGTTTCCCCTTTGGATACTAAAATAAAGTTAAGTGCTGGGTGGTGGTAGCATATGCTTTTAATGCCAGCACTTAGAAGGCAGAGGCAGGTGGATCTCTGTGAGTTTGAGGCCAGGCTGGTCTACAAGAGCTAGTTCTAGGACAGGCTCCAAAGCTACAGAAAAACCTTGTCTTACAAACCCAAAATGAAATAAGATAAAGTTAAAATTCCTCTATTAACTCCCAACAGTGCCATCACTCTGAGTGACAAATTATGACTGGCCACTGAGGAATGAGTACTTACTTTTCAATTAGAATTTCTAAAAGGACAGGGACATTAGGTAGTCTCTTACCTTCTTGAACTAATTCCCTGTAAAATACTGGCTACAGTCTTGATTACCTCTCAATTATTAGATGACCTGCAGTTGCTAGTTAGAATATCATGTGTACTTAAATTCCAGTAGTTCTTTAAACACTAACTGTCCTAGTTTCTCATTTATGTTGGGATAAGTGATTTGGTTAATATAATATTGTGTTTGTCCTCCCAACCCAAAGCCTATTTTAGAAACAAATAATTGGGGATGTATATCTATAATTAGATATGTGTGTAATTTGATATGCATATAATTGGATTATAGAAAAATACTATAAAACAAATAATGTTACAGTCATGTTTAGATGTTTGAAAAATAGGCAAGAAGGGAGAAATATGTAGGCCAGTATCTCTAGCTTATTTCAAATCTCATGTTTTAATTATTTAAGTTCCAATGTCCCTGGAAATTACCTAACCACACATCTAATACAATCTTAAAATAATCCTGTATGTAAGAATAATTGAAGTTTCTAAATATAGAACAGTAAAGACTTCCTTCTTGAGCAAGGGAAGTTTAGATGTGCTCCAATTCTAGCATATCAGCCACCAAGGTATGTAATAGTATCATATTCATAGATTTCTTTTCTTTGTCATGAATGCATTGAGTCTTTTCATTTTGATTCATTATATATATGAAATATACATAGATGTATACATGCACATATATATGTATATTTTAAAGACTCTTATATATACTTAAATAGTCTTTAAAAATATGTCCTGATTCCAACAAATAGACCTGACTAACAAATCTGTTGATAATAATGATTCAGCATTAGCAATGTACTTTGCAGGAACAACACCTGGCATGCATCTGTGTTTTTCTTATGTAGGATTTTATTGATTCTTACTTGATATGAATATCATCTGGGCTACTATGACAGTTAATGTTCTTTTGAGCCTAGGCTTCCCATGTTTACATATTAATGAGCATAATGTATTTAATATAACATTTTCATATGTTACATTATATTTGTTACTGTCTCTTGTCTGCTTTTCCCTATATTTTTTTGTCCCTCAAAATAGTCCCTTTTCTACTTTAATGCTTTTTTAGATTTATTTATTTATTTATTACATATACAACATTCTGCCTCCATGTATGTTCACACACCAGAAAAGGGCACCAGATCTCATTACAGGTGGTTGTAAGCCACCACGTGTTTGCTGGGAATTGAACTCACAACCTCTGGAAGAGCAGCCAGTACTCTTAACCACTGAGCAATCTCTCCAGCTTTACTTTAATGCTTTTCAACTGTTCTGTAGCAAACCAATCAGATTAGTTGGATCATGGGTGAAATGTGTTTGTGGAACACACAACTTAATGGTGACTGTACCACTAAAGAAATTAACTGCCCTCCCCTCTCAATGATTTAACTGCTTATAAATTCTCAGGGAGGTGCAGACAGAGATTCATGAGTTCCTTTTTGCTCTATGATGAAAGGACAGACAGAATATTGTACAGGTCTTGTGTAGGTAATCATAACTGCTGAGAACATAAACGTGTGCCAGGCCTGGAAATCATTGTCCACAGCACTCTACTCTTTCTCTGGCTCTTAGATTGCACATACCCTTTTTTCTCTCATGTTTCCTGGAGAGAATGACATAGATGTCTCATTTAAGACAGAATATTAAACAGATATTTATTCTCGGCACTTTGGCCAGCTAGGAGTCTTTGCCAGAGACTATTCTATGGGATACGAATATATGAGTGAACAGAAAGAAAAAAAGGGTTTAATTCCATAAAAATAAATTTGAAATATACTTACTCAGTTAGAAACTGACAAAAAGAGAAATGTACTCTCTCTCTTTCAACACTCTAGTGTTTTTAGTATTCTGAGAAAATTTATAGATAATATGAACTTACAGAATAAAAATGCAAATGTGGCCTGCTTGTTACAGTTGCAGAGGACTGGGCTGTGCTGGGGATTAGTGGGCGTGGATGGTGAATATTAGAGTACTATTTCAGTTAATGAAGCAGCTATTGATGCTTAAAAGGAAGGGGTGTTGTTACTCTTGTCTTCAGAAGCAGAGAAAAGCATTGCAACTCTGTGACAAGGGGAACTGAATTCCCTACTTCATTTTTAACTCCATTCATCTCTTTCATGAGAAACTTATTGTCAAACATCTTAGTGGCCACTGTAGGGAAAATTTTTTTTTCAAAGAGAAAGCAAGACTTTCATCATTTTGAGCATCTACTGATATTTTACCTCCACAGAGTGACAAAAACAAGGACTGCTCCAGAGAGTCCACACAGAAGATGCCAAAATGGCCACAGTTGGGGAAAAATGTTTTGCCTTATGGCGCAATTTTTTTTTTTTTTTCAGAGAATAGTGGTCTATAGAAGGGTAAGAAGGTATTTGGAGAATTCTGTTCAAAGGTGTTTATTTCTGGGTTGCAGATAAGTTACATAAATTCCTCTATTAAAACTATGTGTAGCTTAATCTTAGGGTTTAATAGTACACCCTTTGTGAAGTCAAAAGCTAAACAAAATTTTTTTTCACAGTTTTTTTTTATTTTATTGAGAATAAGAAAAAAAAAGTTTCCGCCTCCTCCCAGCCTCCCATTTCCCTCCCCCTCCCCCACTCTTCTCCCCCTCCCCCCACTCCTCTCCCCCTCCCTCTCTAACCCAAAGAGCAGTCATGGATCCCTGCCCTGTGGAAAGTCCAAGGTCCTCCCCCCTCCGTCCATGTCTAGGAAGGTGAACATCCAAACTGGCTAGGATCCCACCAAGCCGGAACATGAAGTAGGATCAGAACCCCTTGCCATTGACCTTGGCTTCTCATCAGTCCTCATTGTTCGCCATGATCAGAGAGTCCGGTTTTATCCCATGTTTTTCAGTCACAGTCCAGCTGGCCTTGGTGAGCTCCCAATAGATCAGCCCCCACTGTCTCAGTGGGTGGGTGCACCCCCGTGGTCCTGACATCCTTGCTCCTGTTCTCCCTCCATCTGCTCCTCATTGGGACCTTGGGAGCTCAGTCCAGTGCTCCAGTGTGGGTCTCTGTCTCTATCTCCATCCATCACCAGATGAAGGTTCTATGGTGATATGAAAGATATTCGTCAGTAATGCTATAGGATAGG
>NW_026067933.1:5460665-5557877 GCF_014885135.2 Alexandromys fortis
AAAAAAAAAAAAAAAAAAAAAAAAAAAAGCTGTAGAAATTGATACTCCTTTGGTGTCTGAAGTTGTTCTGTATATGAATTGCTTTTATTGGTAAAGGAATAAAGAGAGTGCTTTTGGCTAATGGCTTATTGAAACAGCGCTATTGGGGGGAAACTAAACTGAATGCTGGAAGAAAGGAGGTGGAGTCAGAGATAAGCCATTTACCCATCAGAGGGGAAAGATGTGAGTCTTGGAACCTTGCCGGTAGGCCATAACTCTCATGGTAAGATATAAAATAATAGAAATGGGTTAATTTAAGAGAAAAGAGTAAGCTATAAATATGCTTAAGTTATTGGCCAAACAGTACTGCAAATAATTTAGTATCTGTGTGATTATTTCGGGAGTCCGGGTGGCCAGGAAATGAAACAAGCAGCCTTTGACAACAGATTGGTGCATGAACGTGGGTAACTATATCCACATAAAAACTTGAGAAAGCTTAGAAAGGAATTCTAGACACATACACACACACTTAGCTGCATTTGTTTTCAGCTGGTGACATGCCGCAGCTTCCTTAAAAGAGGTCTTCCTGATTCAGCAACAGCAGAAAAAAAAAGTGCTGTTTCAAAATGGCAGTTTTCGGGTTCACCAGCAAGAATGGCTCTGAATCTTTTGAGAGGTCCAGTTACAGATCATTTAAATGGAGTTTATAAACAGAGTGCTACAACTTGTTTAATCACAATACAGACCTGCTGCCACCTGACCATGGATCTGGGGGAGGGGCGAGAGAATGGCTCACAGAGACCAGGACCAGACCTCTGCCATGTCATTCTGGGCAGAGCTAAAAGACAAAGTAGCCTTAGTCCTAGTAAGGCTGCTTTGCATTTTAGGAAGTGATCCTGGTCAGAAAAGGATTTCAGACACACACTAGGAAATATTCAGACATAAAAGACCTTTAACCAAGGCACAGTGTGTTTTAAAAATGTATGTAGGCTTGGGAGAGAGAAGAAAAAGTAAAGAGAGAGTAAATATAAGAGAGTACAGACAGTCATAGATTAAAGGATTAAAATAATAAAATGAATATTAATTGTAATAGAGTAAAAACAAGAAAGCCACATAAAGATGGAATAAAAACAGAGAGTTGGGGATATCTATAATATTGTGTTTTCTTTGAATTTTTTGACTGGAAAGAGCTAAGTATGGAAGGGTATTTCATTGTAAGGGCTCCTGAGCTGAACCCACATAAATAGTTTAAAGGTATCATGACTTCAGAATTTGGGTCTAAGGATTTGTTGCTTTGAAAAGAGGTTCTTTTTTGTTGTTGTTCTTCCCACAGAGGATATGAAACTGTGGAATCCTTCCTGACTAGTGTGGTTTGATGGACCACGACCCCTTCAAAGGTTACTATGAACACCCCCAAAGTTACTTTGCCCAACAAAAAGCAAGAATCAGTTTGGAGAAAACTACTCTCAAATTCCCAAATATTGTTTATAAATGTTTCTTTACAGTTAAATGAGGATATGCTACAGGGATGGATACTTTGCACTGGTGTAGCTCTTAGTCTATTGATACATATTTAAGGTCAATTTTTGTATTGACAACTGTTTGTATTTCTGCTCTTGATTAAGGTATTGTGTTTGTGCAGCTCATTTAAAAATATAGTGTATAATTAAGAAATATAGGTTAATAGATAACCATCTATATTAGTCAACCTTATAGTCATGTTAGTGAGGTTTTCTAGATATATAGAGATATATTTCAGTTAGATAGGTATTTTTCAACTCTTTCAGAGACCTTCAGAATATGGCATTTACAATGTTTTAAGAACTTAGAACTTCTCATTCAATGAGACACATCTGCTCCTGGCAGCACCAATTACTTCCAGGGAAAAATGGCCACCAGAGAGGCTCCTTATGGATTGTTTTGGCCATGTGGATAAGAAACTGCTCTTTCCTGAACTGTTTGATTGGACTTACAGGACACATAGAAAAATGACTGCTAAGCTATCTAAAGAAGATGAAATGATTCTTTGGGATTCCTGTTTCATGAAAGAATCTGCTAAACATTCTGAAGGACACAGAAGAAAGCAACTGAAGGACTTTACCATTACAAGGCAGAACAGATCTTCAAATTTCTTGCTTTATGCAAAAGTTTTCCAGATACTATAGGTCTATAGACTAAAGACTGGAAGCCCACTGTTACAGAAGAACTTTGGCTGACTGTCCAGGCAGCAAGATGTCTCTGTCAATTCTAGAATTTTGGAAGTTGCTTACAATGCACTTCCTGTTTACTTAGGTAATATATCCTTCTGTAATATTTAATGGAATTCAAGAAGAGATAATTATAGTTTTCCTTAGTTATGATAAAAGATAAAGTAGATATAAATATTGTAACTCTCATGCTTGATAACTGTTTTGTTATATGTAAATTTACTATATTAAAGTTAAAGCCTTCCTTTCTATTTAGAAAGAAAAGGGGAAATTGTGTGGAAAGTTGTTCTGCATATGTATTGCCTTTTTTTTAATGAATAAAGAGGCTGCTTTTGGCCAATGGCTTAACAACAGAGCTGGTCAGGGCAAACTAGGGAGAAAGAAGGTAGAGTCAAAGAGAAGCCATGTAGCCATCAAAGGGGAAAGATGTGAGCTGCAGTTGGAACCTTGCCATTAAGTCATGGTCTCGTGGTAAAATATAAAATAATAGAAATGTGTCGATTTAAGAGAAAAGAGTGAGATAGAAATATGCTTAATCTAACAATATTGCCAAACAATATTGCAAATAATCTAGTTTCTATATATTTACATATATTCTATATAGTGTGATTCTTTAGAGAGTCTGGGTGGCTGAGAAAGGAAACAAGCAGCCTCTTTCAACACTCTCAAAGCAGTAAGTCAGATAATTTCCTATCCTAATCTGCAAGTCTTTCTATGCTCACAGCTAAACAAGAAAAGAGTTTATTCAACTCACTCAAGACTTTCTTCTGGAAAATATTCAAAATCCAAGAAGATTTCACTCTTACATTATTAAAGTAAAAAGTGATTAAACCAGAATTTCTTTTTAAATAGACTGTCATACTAATTACAGATTATATTTAAAGTGAATACTTCATTATTAACCATTATTTTCCTTTAAAAAATCCTTTAACAGACAATTTTTGCATCTGGTGTATAGTTAATCAAATCATTTTGGTCTTCTCACAAAGCCCACTTGTATTATACCTCACCTTTCAAAAGCCTTAATAGCTTGTCAGTGAAATGGCTGTGTTGTCTTCTAGGCCAGATATTTGCTGCCGGTGTCTTTATACACACTGAGCTCATTTCTGTGAGATGGGAGGAATTGGTGTGAATCATTTCCAGCCCTTTAGTGGTAGGGAATACAGACAAAAAAACAGCAAACTCTCCAGTGCCAACAGAAGAGGGAGACACAAATGGAGGGGAAATGTTGTCCCTGGCCTAATTTTGTGTCTTAAAAATAAAATTTGAGTTTCCTTGGTTATGAGTGTTTCACGGATCAAAAGTTAATTAAGAAATTCATGGATACCAGTTTTCTTTCATTGTCTTGAATTTGTTCGGAAACAATTATAGGAAACTAGAAATAATACCTATCTGATTTTAGATGTAAAACACAGAATTAAATGAAGGAGTGGGGTAGGACATTGCTAACGAGAACATTATAGTACCTAAACTGCAAATGATCTCCATATTTTTTCCCTCCAGTGTTCTGGGAAATATAACTGGCAGCAAGATTAATCCAGGATTTAGTTTCTTGGTGAAATACCAGGAAACGAAGAACTTTAATTATTAATTACCAAATTTTAATTACAAAGTCAAATGGGTTCTTTTCTTTTGTTATGCCTTCTGGTTTTTTTAATCATAAATATGCAACTAACCTTGCCACTGACCTACAGATTTCAGGGATTAAACTTGCCTTACAAATGAATTAAATAAAAGTATTTTATAATTTTTTTCTTGTGTTGTCTTGTTTTCTTAACTTTTATTATTAAATACTAATTTTAAAACTGTCTTCCAATTTCAGCTTTCATATGGCAAGAGTTAGGAACTGTAACATCCCCCACTACTGACAAATGAAGAAACCAAACACACTTTTTCTATCAGTCCAAGAAAGAAATTTTCATTATTGAACAGGAAATGTCACAACCGAGATCTGTTCATCAGGAGCTCCAAGCTGTGGAGTCCAGGGAATTAGGATCAATAAAATCTAATTTTGATACAATCATACTTATTTAAATTAATTCAAAATTTACTTTTTATCTTTCCTCTCTCTGTTAAACCTTCAACCAAACATCTTCACAGATTTTCTGGTGAGGTACAGGAGAATTCAGGGCAGAGGGAACGGATGTGGGTGGAGATGGTTACTCATCCTGCTGAGGAAAATGTGACAGACTATCACCTGCATCAGCACTTAGATATGGAGGGTGCACTCAGATTCTCCAGGGAAAGAGCTGTTGCTCTAGAGAACTCTTTCCTAAACAATGATATGCTCCTAGCACAAGCCTACCTCAGCCGCAGGGCCATCCACCCCAAACGTGACATCCTAAGCCCAAATGGAATTGACTGCTATATTGATGTCCCCTGGAATGACTCTAGGGTCAAATGTTATCTGGAGACACAGCAGATGAAGAATGACTGGATACTGTAAAGGGAACAGTAAGAGTGATAGGAGATATGATGGCTGACAGGTGAGAAACTGAACTATGAAAGGAAAACTAAGTTTCTCAATTGGAGCTCTTCTTCTCAAATATGTCCACGTTTGTGTCAAGTTAACTAAAACCAACCAGCACAGGGCATCTTCATTTGCATGCTTCTGAATAAACTCAAACATAGGCATTGATTCTATGCATTTCAACATGTAAAATATTATATTAATAATAAAATGACTTATTTACAATAATCGTGAGTATAAGAACACTTAAAAATAATGAAGACATATGAAGTATGATTGCATCATTAATAAGTTTAAAATCTGTGTTTAAAGATGACAGATTGCAACTAGTTGCTGTCTGTGTAAGAATGACTTGACAGTTTAGTTTTAGAAAGTTTAGTGATAAAATTCTAACATCATAAGAATGATACTGTTATATGACTTAATGCAGTTATTATATGTATGGTGGCTCTATATACTTCATCCTAATTAATAATCTTTTAAGCACAGTAAGAAAGTAAGTACATTTTATTAATATGATATAAGTATCTATCTTATAACAGATACTATCCATAATATGAAAACAGGTTTTTCTTATTTTTCAACTATTCCTCCTATTTCTCTTCTACACTGACAAGGACTCCCAGTATGATTTTCATATGTACTATTGTATATAGTTACAAAACAATAACAGAAATTTCATTCATCAATATAGGAGAAGGGTTATGTAAAGTCACTTTTCAGAGTGATCTTTGTCAATTTCTTTTGAAGCAATGTTTTACATTTAAAAGTGAAGACATGATAAGATATCAATGCAGTTTTCTATGTGAACACTAGCCTTTAAAAATCTCATGTCATCTAGGCATGAGTGGAGCGATATGTTCTTTTACAATGGAACAATATATAGAAATAAACATGAGGATTCTTAGTTCTATCATATATCAACATAACTACGCTGGTAAAAAGTCAATGTCAGCAAAATCATTGGCAGTGGTGACCACACTATAGTGCAATTTGCATATTGTAGGTAGAGACAAAATATGGAATAAACTCTATGAATTAACATTCAAAATAATGCTATTTTTGTTTCAAGGAGTAAAGGAAGGTCTTTGTATCTGTATCATGTTATTTCATTCTATATCTGGAATATGTCACTTCATATTTTAGTTAATATTAATGAGAATGATTAGTCAGAATAGAGGAGGAAAGGGAATAGAGGAGAGAGGGGTAAAGAGAAAGATGAGAATAAGAGATAGACAGGGAGATATAGAGGAAGGCTTGAGTGACAGAGACACAAAGAGACAGAGTGAGACAGAGACAAAGAGATACAGCAGGAAAGGGCTAGAGGAAAGGATGAGGAGGCAGAGGAGAAAGAGAACTGGATTGTATTGATATGTGTTAAACCAACATCTATTTTTATGGTCTAAATTGAAGTTTGAAGTAGATATTGACAAGATCTTCTAGGGATTTTGATATAGTTAGAGTTTTTAATACTGTCATATATAAAAACAAAACATATTTATATAACTGACCAAAAGTTTCACACTGAAATTCAGCCACCAGAGCACACATGTGTTTGTGCCTTGTTAGTTTCAGTGGGATCTTTCTGTAGTGATCTTATAAAATTGTTATACAGTTCCAAGATTCATCTTTCTCATCATTTTTTTTATTCCCTAACTTTAACTTTAATTAATGTGCATCTTTCATGTCCACTGGTGTTGGGTATAGGATATATATTTCTCCTGGAACCCAGTTAACCATAACTCAATTCTCAGAATTCTTTAAAAATGTCTTCATGTGACTGTGATACATTTGACAGTCCTTTGTGTACTTCGTCACAGCTCTTAGAATGAGCCTGCAGTTCAGAGACCTGTTTGTCTCTTGTGATAGGTAACAAATACAGAAAAGACAAGGAGATGGAACATACTGGTCCTTTTTATATTTACTGACTTTGTGTATTTTAAATTTAAACAAATTCTTCCACTTTTAAGGACTAATTAATGAAATTTAGCATTTGAAAATGTCTCCAAAGTATTAAATGTGAATGTTTTCAAATAAACATTAAATTCTGCTGCTTGTTTTATCTCAATACTTACATGTAATCTATTTTAATATATGTTTTCACTAATAAATTCAAAAAGTAATGCATATCATGTTTTTTATACTTTTCTTAAGGGTCATATTTCATACTCAAACTTCACCAGGGTCTAAAGGAAGCAGGGGGCTAGAAGAAAGTGGAGAAAGGACATATACTTTCTTTTACATTCCTTTAAATATTTCTCAGGAAAATATTTTAATAGATTTAGAAGTGATTTATTTTTCCTTATCATTTTAGAAGAGTGTATTTGAAAGTTTAGTTTAAAAAATTACATAGTGAATATTTTGCTCATGTATTAAAATATTTGTTGTATTATTTTTAGTGTTTTTAGAATCTAAAAGTTTTTTTTTAAATCTTACCATATTTGAGTTTACACCTAATCACCTCTATTAACACTCTATATTTATATATTGCTTTTGTAGTTCACAGATGCTTAAAATACACAGCCTAATTCAATCTGTGTGATACAAATAATTGTGCCATTTTGAGGTACATAATATAAAGATTTAGAGAAGCTAACTCTACCTAAAAAAAGAAAAGAAAAAAGTCAGTCACATGTATTAAATACATCTAGTGTTTATTCATACTAAACTATAGAAAGTTAAAAGTTTTATTTTTAGATTAATATTTTGTTACCTAAATATTTGTTCTCTATAGACCTGTGTAAAACCAATAAGAAATTTTATAAAAGCTTATATAGCATATATATGTATATTTACTAAATACTTTAGTGGAAAACATATGTATACAATACATACACATGCGTATTTATATAAACGCCAGTAAAATTGCAAAAATGATTTTAAAACCCTTACTTATTATATTATCTTATAAAGGCTTACTTCTCTTCTTAAAAATGGTTTATTTATTTTAGTTTTATGTGCATTGATGTTTTGTTTGCATGTGTATTTGTGCACCATTTTGAGTGAAGTACTCAAGAAGTTCAGAAGAGAATGTTGGATGCCTGGGAACTGGAGTAATAGACATTTGAGAGCTTCCATGTGCAGGTCATCTGGAAGAACAGCCTCATTCTTAACTGCTGAGCTGTTTCCTTCAAGCCAAGAATTCTTTCTCTTATTATTCTCTTTCTGAAAGAAACTATATATGATATAGTTTATTTGGTTCTCAATAGTACGCCTTGTCTACTAGTCAGCATTAAGCCCAGCATCTTAAGTGGTAGCACTTTAACATTTATTTATTGAATGCTGGGTTTTGTTAAATTTTGTGGTCTATGCTTGGAGAATCTGACAGCCGTGGTGGTACAAGCTGGTAGACAAATGTGGAAGAAGATGAAGCAGCAGGATTTCTAGTTTGAGGCTAGTTTTGGCTAAGCCATTAATCAGCAGAGTGGGGCAAGAGGATTGGGAGTTCCAGGCCAGCATCAAGGGTATAGCAAGCTTAAAGCCAACCTGGGCTACAAGAAAGTATGTTTCATCAAATCAAAATACAGAGAAAGTCAGTGATGAAAACTGTGTAATCACTTCTTTGCAGAAACTGTCATTTTAGAAACAAGTGATCATTATTTTTACTAAATGCCCAGAAAAATAATAACAATTCAGTAAAGCGGAGGGCATAAATTAGAAAATAATATTCAGCAAAAAATTATAATAATGACAAATAAGCAATTGTCCCCATGAAATATTGATGGAAAAACTTAGCAGAATAAAAGCATAACGCACATGTGACTCATTTGATATATCTTGATCCTATGAAGCTGATAATAACAATATAAATATACTTTATGCAAAAAAAAATCAGAAAAGAAAACACATAACAAGGTTTCCTGTGTGGTGCAGAAGAATTGTCTGTATTCTCTCAATCATGTATTTTAATAAAACGCTAAGTGGCCAGGCAGGAAGCATAGGCGTGTCAACCAGACAGGAAGTATAGGTGGGGCAATGAGAACAGAAAAATGATGGAAAGGAGGAAGCCCATTCCTCCCATTCCAGCCTAGACCACTGAGAAGCAAGATGTGAGCTGCCCTGCTGAGAAAGGTACCAAACAATGTGGCTAGCATAGATAAGAACAATGGGTTAATATATGCTACAAGAGCTAATATGTAGCCTGGGCTAATGGGCCAATCAGTTTTATAACTTATGGAGATCTCTGTGTGATTTTCTTTGGGGCTTGCCAGCTGTGGGGTACCAGGCAGGATGGAAACCCCAACAGGCAGGCCCTCATGTAACACCTGTGCTTCCATTTATGGTAACAGTTGTTCCATTTCTTTCTAAACTTTAACCAACACTGATCCAGGTACCGATTTCTAGTGGTATTATCTTCAGGACAACTTAGGTTTTCCTCAGTTCCTCAGCATGCTTTTGTGTATCCTTTCCTCTTGTGGTTTTTGAGATTCTCCCATATTTGAAAGAATAGAACCCCAATCTGTATTTATTTTCTTTTGCGTTAGTGTGTGCATGTGTGTTCCTATGATCATATGTGTTTGTCTGTGTGTGGGGGTGTGTGTACATGAGTGTTTGAAAGTTGGAGGACAATGTTGGATATCATCCATAGGAAAGCCATCCATCTCCTGTCTGACAGGATCTTCTGTGGGCCTGGACTCACTTATTAGTCTAGACCAACTGCTAATCAATTCCCCAAGAATCCTTCTGTCTCATCTCCTCAGTCCTGCTAGCACAGACCATTATTTGAGTAGTTCTACATAGGTGATAATGATTGAACTTAGGGCCTAGTGTTTGTTTCTTATGATAAATTCCACATATATTTCCTTAGGTTATAAAACCTTATAGCGTTGCCTCTTACCTCAGTAGTTCAGCAGGAAGATTTTCTAGTGAGTAACCTAGGAAGGTACAGACATAAAAGATCACATACTATAGGAGTAACTTTCCAGTTCCAATATCTATCATGTTATTTTGGTTACAATGAAGTCACAAATCCTACTACACTTAAGGGAAACAATTTACAAAATCAGAATGCAAGAATTATTGATAATCATATTGTTATATGATTGCTAAGCTCTCTGATTTTATTTTGTTATTTTTTCATTTCCTGTGTATGCTTACATGCATCAAAGACTATCCACTTTTATTTTCTTCTATGATCAGCAGTAAAAAAATTTGTGATGAATAAATGTTCATCACAAGTATCATTTAATCATGATGTATTTTTTAACTTTAGGATTGGAAAGAAAAATATTAATAAAAGTTTAAAATCTATATTTTTCAAGCATTTTTTCTATAATATCCTTATCAGGTTTTAAAACCACATTTATGAAAGCCTTTTACAACTTAAAGTGGTATGTGTTCTTAGTCTGCATTTTCTTAAAAATTTGAAAGGATTGTTATTCATTTTTATTTCATTATTAAATTGATACTGAAAGAGTAGAGCCTCATATTTGTTCTTTCTATTAAAAATACTTTTATTAATTTTTTGAAAATATTATACAACACATTATGAATATAATCATTGTCAATTTAGTCCATTAACTCTTCTCAAATCTATACCATCTGCTGTCCCAGATCTTAACATTCTTTTTTTTTTTCTAAAAATAATAGCTTAGTGACTCTTTTATTCTTGGCAGGACCTCATGAATGTTTGGGGATGTCCCATGATACATGGTTGACATGCCAGGAACCACTTCTTTAAATAAAACTGACATTGCTTTCTTCAGAAGGCATCTAATGGCAATACCTCCTCACTTAGGTATGTTGACTCACGAATATCTCCATGCTACTGTGTTTACTGGCGTGATCTTGTTCAGCCAGTCACTACTTTTGTAGTTCATGAACGGGGTTGTGCTGCCATGTCCAGTAGATGTTCTTTCCTTCAAGTCTTGCTCTCCAAGTCTTTCTGCCCCTCTTCTGTGATACTTTCTGAGTTTCCTGTGGGTTGTGATATAGATGTCTCATTTGTAACTGAGCAGTGTTCAGCTCGTTATCTCTGTACTTTGGCTAGTTTGTGAATTTATGCATTGACCACTGTGTTCTGCACAAAGAAACTTTTCTGAAAGGTCTGACAGCTACATTTAACTACAGTGGAGGGTATTTTGATACTATAACTATTTGGCAAAATACAAGTAGTATGCTTGTTCTATGCCCTGTGAGGTTCCAATCATGGATTCTTGACCAAATTTACAGTAGTAAGAATAAGGTTCACTCTGAAGGGTGGACCATAACTCCAATAGGAGTCTACTTTTAATTAGCTATTTTAAGTTTTTACACCGGACATTTCATCTTCTCTACTTACACTGTTTCCCAAATGAGGTTTTGTCTCCTCTTATTACATTCTACTTCAAAATATCAGTAACATTTTAGCTATACATTTCTATAGTACTCGTTTTGATGGCCCATGCTGTTGATTTATAGTATTTTTAACTTCCATGTGTATTGAAAGCATGGTTTAATAGACTATTATTTTGACTTAGCTAAATGATTTCACTTAAGAAAATTATAATTTTTTTTGTAATTAATTGACCATCATTTCTGATTGTCTTCATTTGGCCCAACATTTAAGAAATAGTTTCTTCTTATAAAATTTAAATATTTGGTAGTTTTAAGATCATTTATTTGATACAATTGGGATTATCAGTAAAAAAATGGTATGTAGTTTATGTAGTGAAATTTAATGTTGACTCAGATTTGGTGGACTATTAATATTCTTAATTTTTTACTTTATTCTCTTTTTTCTTCATTCCTCTCTTTCTTCCTCGATGCTTTCCATTCTTCCTCCCTCCCTTCCTCTCTTCCTCCCGCCCTCCACACCTCTCTCCACAGATATATGTTTATATGCCTTCATGAAATTATGTGCAACATGTACATGTAGAATGCATAAGAGGCAAGAAGAAGCCATTGGATCTCCTGAAGCAGGACTCACAGAGAGTTGTGACCTTCCCAGTGTGTGTTTGGGAACTGAACACTGGTCCTTTAAGGAGGAAAAATGTACTCAAGCCGGGCAGTGGTGGCAGATGCCTATAATCCCAATACGCAGGAGGCAGAGGCAGGCGGGTCTATGTGAGTTCAAGGATAGCCTGGTCTATAAAAGCAAGTTCCAGGACTGGCTCCAAAGTTGCAGGAAAACCCTGTCTCACAAAAACAAAAATAAGTAAAATAAAATAAATAAGTACTCTTAATTGCTGAACCATTTCTCCATTCCCTTTTCATATGTTTTTGATGCTTAATATTGTGAACAATTCTTTTATTTTTCTATTTCAACTTTCATTCTCTGGTAAGTTTATTTACTAAAAGAATTATATCTGACATTGTCTTTTAGAATTTTTTAAAAATAAAATGTCTGAACATAGTTTTATAAATGGTGGCTAGAAGCTTTTTCAGAGAAAGTAAGTTTCAATAATTTCTTCCTTTATTAAAATTGTTAAAGTTGAAATTTTTCATAATTATGAACCATGAATTTATAGTTATTCTTAGTTCTTATTAATTTTTGAAGGACAAAGGAACATTTTAGATAATACAGTGCAAAGTCTGTTTGTTGTTTTCCACTGAATAACTTTAAATCTGGTGGTACAGACAGTTTCCCTACTAAACTGCCAGTTTGAGCTTGTGGAATCTTACTCTTTTGCTTGCATCTCAGGCTCCTCTAATTTGGCAGAAATCTGATTGACTCTAAACCTTGTTAGAGCTTCATTTTAAAACTTTTTAGAGAAGGTCTGACGTATTTGATTTGGACATACTCAGAAAAGGGGACAGCTGGCACTGAATTCCATTTTTCTGTGTTACAATCTGAAAATTGACTGTTGTGGAAAATTGATGGTGATGTTCATCTCATTAATGCCTATTACACTACTTATTATCCACTTTTAAAAAACCCCACCATGGTAATTTTATATTATTATACTCATTTCAGGTGAACATACAAACTTTTCTTTGACAAAACATAACTTTTTCATCTCTATTTTTCTACTAAGTAAATGGAGTAATATTTTCAGAAATTATGTTTATTAATGTTAATGGTTGCATAAATTAAAAACAATCCACCATTTATTACATTAAATACTGCCATTCACACTGACTTTATGCTACAGAGCATGTGGAATCACAGCAGAAAGGATTTGATTTTCAGAGTACTGAGAAAAACCACATTACCTCCTTAAGTAAGGTCATGCTAAGCCAAAGTCAAGGACTATCCATCTTCTTGTTTGATCTATTTCTTAAAACTTTTCCAAAAAAGATGGAAATTATGTGCTTATACTTGCTACAGTGTTGCAAAAAATACTGATGGAAAATTCAATATTGTTGGAAGAAATCATGATTTATCAGTAATATGAACCTAAAGGAGGTGTTAGAAAATAGTCTGTTATAATTTTTGTCTAACCCATCTTTGTAATTTATGTAATCAAAACTTTCACTGTTGTGAAAAATGTCTTAAGCATTTTCTCAATAAAAGTGCACATCATTTTATAGCCAGGTATTGCAAACCAGTAATAGACATAGACTAAAATAGAATTTAAACCAGTCTTTAACACAGCTTATCTCAGCGGTTTTGGTTCTCAACAATGATTTGTAGCAACTAATGAAACAGATGTATAGTGGAATAGATTAATAATTATCCCTAAAAGTTAAAGTAAATGAAAGAAAAGAGTTAAGCCCTTCTTCTAGATCCTTCCTAAAATGACAAAGATTTTGATACTAATTCTACTCAGTGAGTTTGTTGGCAAATGTGGACTTTACAATTTACTGGCAACTGCGAATTGTATTTTTTTCTTTCTTTATTTATTTTTATTAATCTATTCAACTTCATAAGGCTTTATTCTTTAGTCTGTATGAATCTATATATCTATATATAATTTTATATTTCTTATAATTTATCGAAATAGTGTCTTTGTAGTATTTTTATTTTTCAGTTAATTATTTTCTATTTATTTTCATCCTATTTGCAGTTTTTCCTAGCTCCTCTCTTCCTATTCCCTCTCCTTACCTGCCTTTTATACACTCCTCTTAGGGGGTGCCATTTCAGGGTTAGGGAGAAACCTGGTGCCAGGGAAATCCCAAGAACTTCACAAGAATGACCCCAGC
This sequence comes from Alexandromys fortis, assembly GCF_014885135.2. Taxonomy (NCBI): domain Eukaryota; kingdom Metazoa; phylum Chordata; class Mammalia; order Rodentia; family Cricetidae; genus Alexandromys; species Alexandromys fortis. The sequence continues at coordinate 5,474,385 of NW_026067933.1, forward strand.
TAAGACTCCTAGCAATAGTGCAGAGGATGACTTCTCCGGTGACTACCTTAATTGACATCAGAGAGCTTTCATCCAGTAACTGATGGAAGCAGATGCACAAGATCCACAGCCAAGCATTGGACCTTGCTCAGTCCTGTTGAAAAGAGGAGGAGGGTGTAACGGCGTAACCAAATGCAGACAGATTGTCAAAATATAGACAGCTTTAATGGAGGAATAGACTTACAGAACCACTGTTCCCGCGGAAACCAGGAAAGCAGAAGAGAGCGCTGGGAGCACGCTCACCAATTTTATAGGAGAACTTTAGCCTGAGGCGAACACGCCCCCTAAGGGGTGGGACTTATCCCTACATCTCCCCCTTTTGTCTAAATAAGACAGAACTAAACCAAATACAACTATATACAATAATAACAAATAAATATAACAAACAATATTGAGAATCAAAAGTTTTGCTAAACATTCTATCTCAAGGAGTCTAAATAATGTAGAGAGTAACTACAATTATATAATCTTCAACTCCATCAAAGATCCGAGAAGGCAATAAATATTACTTAACAAACGATCCAAATGTGTAACAATTGACAAAGACAACTGACTACCTGAGCAATCACCCAAAGTCTCGTTTGCAATGTTGAGTCAACCAACTTTGGCTAAGGCCTAACATAACTGACATACCATTATTAAAGGCAAGGAACTTTTCAAAACTATCTTACCCTGTCTTGGCAGGATATGACAGTCCTGTTGTATCCATTGATGCACGCTCTGTATCTTTGTCAGTGGTTGAGGTATGGGCTTTTCTTAACCCAAAGGCCAGTTCTGCCAAGAAGACAAGCTCCCAGTGGAGTGTCTTTGGTGCTCAACGTTCTCTCGGGAATAGAGCGGTGTTGCCAGGAGCAATTGTGTCTCACTATCACGAAACTCTGAGTTATATTAAAGGCCATATTCTACAGCTCTCCAAAGAGGTTGAAGATTATCTATCTATACTGAGTATAATCTCTATATATCTAAAGAACCTGATTAGTCTAATTACAAATGACAAACTTAGATGACTATTAATCTATATAATTCTCAATATCTATCTAACTTAAAGACTAAAACAATAAACAACTGTGCAATATATGAAGACAATGATCTTCATCTGTAAACAATGTCATTACATATCAAATGTAAACAATGTTATTACATAAATAGTATCAGAGGTAGAAATGTACATTGTGATATGGTAGATGTATCAATACAATATAAGCATATTCTTATACAAAAATAGAGGTAGGAACACTCACATTCAATATTCAATATGTCAATATACAGAAAACAGTACCAATACAATTTTCTAAAAACAGTAACTCACAAATACCAATCATCCCATCAAACCAGTTAATCCCCCCCCCTTTTTTTTTTTTGAACATACCCCTAATTCCATAAAACATCTCCCCATCCCCTCAACCCCAAACCAACCACTAAAAGATGTCCCTAACCCTGAGGGCAAACTCTGTTGGGAGAGGGGACGTCGTCCTCTAAGATTGCTTCAAGCTGACATGGGGGCGATGTTCTCCTTAGGGGCTCCTGTGAAAGCAAATGATGGTAAAATTCCCAAATTAACCTTTGACCTAAGAAAATTATAACTAGTCCCTGAGCACTTTGAGAAGGTCCGGCCAGAGTGTTGTCAAAAATGTGCACCATTCGAAATTGTCTTGTGCAGTTGGTACCAAAAAACAGGTCTCATATTAGCGCGTAAAAAAGAGAAAAAGAAAAAAAATATTCATGACGTCATAAAAACCAGGTTGAGTTGATGTTGTGGGGCCCCATCTTCATCCTGGAAACTTCAAAAATTACTGTAGGGAAATTTGTTGCTTGTTATGGGAAATTTAAACATTAACAACAAGGACATATTCTGACATATAAAGAAAGACACAGATATGAGGAAAAGCAAAGAAAGTTTATCAAGTATATAATTATCCTCATTCTGTCCCATTTCATGGCTCCTGATCTGAGACAGAAACTCTGAGATATCTCTTATCAACAGGCTTGGAATTGAAGAGGGACTGAGCCATAGTCCAACTCCAAAACCAGCTCTACATATTTATAAAGAAGCGTTCAAAGAGAAAAAAGAAAATATATATATAATCAATACTTACTCATGTTACTGTTGAGTCTTAGTGGGTCGTAACTATTTTCCATCCATCAGTTATTAAATATTCAGGGTCCCTTAAATTCTTTGAAGATCAGTATTTTCCTGTGGAGATAAAAAAAAAAAAAAACCCTGCCCCCAACCTACCTGAATTCCTTACCATCAGTATGCTCGCCATCCTTGTGAATGAATTGTTATTTATCTTTTCCAAATGGCTTTTCTTCTTCATACCGAACCTTTATTAATTTTGACGGTATCCACAATTGTTCCTCACCTGTGGAGATAAGAGCAAAACCCCTTCCCCAACGCAGCACATCTCCTGGCTTCCATTGTGAGGTCAGCACATCCTTGAAATAAACTGGTTGATTTAGTTCAGTAGACTTTTCCATTATCCAATGTCTTTCTGCAGCCGTTGTCCCCTTCTCATTAGCGTTAAGAAAATTCAAGGTTAACAAAGCATTATGTAACCTATTTCTGGGGGTGTTTTCCACCCCTTTCTGTTTATTCAACATATCCTTTATAGTTCGATTTGATCTTTCTATGACTGCTTGACCTGTAGGATTGTATGGTATACCTGTAACATGCTTGATATTGTAATAGTCAAAAAACCGTTTCATTTTCCTAGAGGCATAAGCAGGACCATTATCTGTCTTTATTTGTGTAGGTATACCCATGATAGCCATGACTTCTAATAAATGAGTGATTACTGAATCAGCTTTTTCTGAACTTAAAGCAGTTGCCCACTGAAAGCCTGAATAAGTGTCAATGGTGTGGTGAACATACTTCAATTTGCCAAATTCTGCAAAGTGAAACACATCCATCTGCCAGATTTCATTCCTTTGGGTGCCCTTTGGATTAGCCCCTGCAGGCAGTGGCGTTTGGTTATAGAAAGAGCAAGTAGGGCATTTCTTTACAATCTCCTTAGCTTGTTGCCATGTGATAGAAAACTCTTTCTTCAAACCTTTGCTATTAACATGATGTTTTTTATGAAATTCAGAGGCTTGTAGCACACTACCAATCAATAATTGATCAATTTCTGCATTACCTTGTGCTAGAGGACCTGGCAGACCCGTATGGGATCGGATGTGTGTTATGTACATAGGGCAAAGCCTGTTCCTGATCAAATCTTGAACCTGGATAAACAATGAGGTTAGTTCTGTATCATCAGGTATAAATTCAGCAGTTTCAATATGTAAAATAACTCTTTCTGCGTATTGTGAATCAGTAACTATATTAATAGGTTCTCTAAAATCCCTTAGCACCATAAGAATGGCATATAATTCTGCCTTCTGGACAGAATCATAAGGACTTTGTTCCACCTTACCCAAGTCTTCCGATTTGTAACCTGCCTTCCCTGTTTTATTGGCATCAGTATAGAATGTACGGGCTCCAGTTATTGGAGCATCACGGACGATTCGAGGAAGGATCCAAGAAGTTCTCTTTATGAAGTTAAGCCTCTTGCTTTTTGGATAGTTGTTATTAATGTCTCCCAAAAAATTAGCACAAGCTCTTTGCCATGTTTCATTATCTTCCCATAATTTCTTTAGTTCATCAGCAGTGAAAGGCACTATAATTTCTGCTGGGTCTATGCCTGCTAGTTGACGAAGTCTCAGCTTGCCTTTTATAATTAACTCAGAGACTTTTTCCACATAAGTTTTCAGTTTTTTACTTGGTTTATGTGGTAAAAAGATCCATTCCAAGATAATATCATCTCTCTGCATTAAAATTCCTGTAGGAGAAATTTTGGATGGTAATATGACGAGAATACAATCGAGCTCTGGATTCACCCTGTCCACATGTGCCTGTTGTAATTTTTCCTCAATTATTGTCAGTTCCTTTTCTGCTTCAGCTGTTAATTCTCTGGGACTGTTTAAGTCTTTATCACCTTCCAAGGTTTTGTTCAAATGAATTATTAGATCAGGTGTTATCCCAACAGCTGGTCGTAGACTGGAAATGTCTCCTAACAGTCTTTGAAAGTCATTAAGAGTCTGTAGGCGATCTCTCCTAATTTGTGCCTTTTGTGTCTTAATTTTTTGCAAACCTATTTTATAACCTAAATAATTAACAGAATCTCCCTTCTGTATCTTCTCAGGAGCAATTTGCAATCCCCATTTAGGTAAAAGTATCTTTATTTCTTCAAACAGTCTGTTCAAGGTATCCATGTTTGAATCGGATAACAAGATGTCGTCCATGTAGTGGTATATTATAGATTTGGGAAATTTCTTGCGTATTATTTGCAATGGTTGGTTCACAAAATATTGGCACAAGGAGGGGCTATTTAACATACCCTGGGGGAGGACGGCCCAGTGGTACCTCTTGGAAGGTTGAGAATTGTTGTAAGTAGGCACCGTGAAGGCAAATTTTTCTCTATCTTCTTTTTGTAAAGGTATGGTGAAAAAACAATCCTTTAAATCAATAACTATAAGAGGCCATCCTTTTGGTAATAAAGAGGGCAAAGGGATTCCAGATTGCAGAGGACCCATAGGTTGAATAACCTTGTTGATAGCTCTGAGATCTGTCACCATTCTCCATTTACCTGATTTTTTCTTAACCACAAATACAGGAGAATTCCAAGGGCTGGTAGATTCTTCTATATGTCCAGCATCTAATTGCTCTTGTACCAGCTGTTCTAAAGCCTGTAACTTTTCCTCAGCTAGAGGCCATTGCTTTGTCCATATTGGTTTCTCAGTCAACCATTTTAGAGGCAAGGCTGTTGGTATCTCTGAAGGGGCTTCAATTACTTGTTCTTGTATGGCCCGAATGGCCGGTTTTCTCCGTTTGTAATATCTTTTAATATTATTCTCAGAAATATAGGCTCTAGAAGTAGCAGGAATGTTAATTTGGGTATTCCATTGTTGTAATAGGTCACGACCCCATAAATTCATTGCAATATTGGCTACATATGGCCTTAATTTTCCTATTTGTCCCTCAGGCCCTATACATTCAACCCATCTTGTGCTCTGTCTTACTCGAGATAGGGTTCCAATTCCCAGGAGCTGAACATTTACATTCTGAAGAGGCCAATACGGATGCCAAGATTCTGGGGTAATGATACTTACATCAGCACCTGTGTCCAGCAGGCCAGTAATAAAAATGCCATTTACACACACTCTCAGCTTAGGTCTTTGATCATTTATAGAAGTTTGCCAAAACACACGTAACTCATCTTTCTGCTCATTATCGTTTGTAACAGTAGGCATGAGGTTTCCTAATTGTCCTGACGAGGCACGTTCTCTGCAGAAACTGGAAATGACTGAACCATGTTTGCCATGGGGGCCTGTGAGGCCCCCCCTCTCACGTTTCCCGTCTGTATCAGGTTGCCTTGTCTATCTCTTGTAGACCTGCATTCATTCGTCCAATGTCTACCTTTTCCACATCTTCTACATAAACCTGAAGGCTGAGTCCTCCTATTTCTGTTATTTCTAGAAGATGCATTATTATTATTTCTGAAGATCCGTTGTTTACAATTCCTTTTCATATGACCCATTTTGCCACAATTAAAACATTTGGTATTCTGGTGTCTCCTTTTACCATTGGAAATTGCTTCTTCTACCCATGCTTCAGTGCCATAATCAAATGTATCAACATCCAGTGTATGCAAGACCCATTCTTCCAAGGGTGCTGATCTGAACCTTAAAGGCCCCAAAATCTTTTTGCATTCCACATTTGCATTTTCATAAGCCAAAGACTCAATCATTATACGTCTTGCGTCAGGGTCAGGTATCCCTATTTGCACAGCCTTAGTAAGTCTTTGTAAAAAATCACTAAAAGGTTCTCTCAGACCTTGTTTAATTGTGACAAATGATTCCATTCTCTGTCCTGGGTCTTGTACCCTGTCCCAAGCCCTTAAGGCTGCTGTAGTGCATATGGAGAGTGTGTTTTCGTCCAAATTAGCTTGTTCCTGAGGGTCAGAAAAGCGTCCTTCACCTAGAATTTTATCTAGGGAGATGTCACTTCCCTTCGCCTTTTCTTGCTGTTCTAAAAGTCTAGCCTCTTGCCTGAACAAGCATTTCCATTTTAAGTGCGGCCCACTCTCAAGGACTGCAGAGCTCAGCTGGAGCCAGTCCAATGGCGTAGCTCTGCTTGTGGATGCCCAAGACTTTAGCATCTCTTTAACAAAAGAGGAATGCATCCCGAAAGTCATGACAGCCTGTTTAATTTCTTTGAGATCATTCATACGGACATGCTCCCATGTATCTTCCTTAATGACCCTAGGGTTTCTGGAACCAATCACCTTCTCTGTTGTTATTACTGGAAAGGCAGGTAGAGCTGTAGGTAGAGATTTGTGGAAATTGTCCCGGAGGGATTTACCCACAGATGTAGTTAAAATTTGCCTTTCTACCGTTTGTTCTTCTTCATCAGAATTTAGAAATTCCTCAATCTTTTCAATTCTATTCACCATTGCCTTCTGCAATGTCTGTATCTCCTGTCCAGAATTATGTTCCAAAGCCTTCATTGAGGATTCTAAAGTATGAAGTTTGTCCATTAGAGATAAGTTCTCATCTTTGGACATAATTTTTATGGCATAAACCGTGCCTTCTTGTATTGACAATCTTTCTGCCAATCTGTCATAAGCTTTAGACAAAATCCGATAGTCACATTCAGCAGTTTTGATTCTCTCAGTTACTATTTCAGTTCCTACAGAAAGGGACTGAAGCTTACAACCCAAATCAGCTGTTCCCTCTTCCATAGTAATGAGTTTCTCCTTAATATCAGCCACTAATGTTTCAGTTCCTACAGAAAGGGACTGGAGCTTACGATCCAAATCAGCTGTTCCCTCTTCCATAGTAATGAATTTCTCCTTAATATCAGCCTGTAATGTTTCAGTTCCTACAGAAAGGGACTGGAGCTTACGATCCAAATCAGCTGTTCCCTCTTCCATAGTAATGAATTTCTCCTTAATATCAGTCTGTACCTTTTTTAAATTTTCCTCAGTTGATCGAGTCATGTTAAACAAAGATCTGTTCTCCTCCTGGAGAACTTCAAACTGATTCTTGAGAAGATTGTTGTCATTCTCAATTGTTTTTAAGCGTGCAACCTCTGCTCGTAAAGACTTTATCATATTTCTATTATCAAACCATATAGTGCCAAGGAAAACTACGAATCCCAGAAAGATCCATAGAGGTGGGGTGATAGACACCTCTTGTAAAATCTCCCACATGGTACAATTAAAAAAACTGTTAAATTCTTGAATGGTAACGTGTTCAGACATTTTAATTATAAAAGAAAATTTTTTCTCTTACCTGCAACGACTGGTTCCTGCCGGTGGTGGTCTCTGTGGTTTTGGAGCCTGTCTTGGAACTAGCTCTTGTAGACCAGGTTGGCCTCGAACTCACAGAGATCCGCTTGTCTCTGCCTCCCGAGTGCTGGGATTAAAGGCGTGTGCCACCACAGCCTGGCCGGCCTTGAACTCACAGAGATCCGCTTGCCTCTGCCTCCGGAGTGCTGGGATTAAAGGCGTCTGCCACCACCGCCTGGCCGGCCTTGAACTCACAGAGATCTGCCTGCCTCTCTGGATATTATGGGCCTGAAGGCAGAGTGTATCTCGGACTCAGCCCTGGGGCCCGAGTCATAAACTAAGAAAATGACACCCGGGAGCGTGCTGTGTTAGCTAGCAGGCTACGCGCTTGAGTCGGGGGCAAAATAGCCCGACGTTGGACGCCAAAATGTAACGGCGTAAGCGAATGCAGACAGATTGTCAAAATATAGACAGCTTTAATGGAGGAATAGACTTACAGAACCACTGTTCCCGCGGAGACCAGGAAAGCAGAAGAGAGCGCTGGGAGCACGCTCACCAATTTTATAGGAGAACTTTAGCCTGAGGCGAACACGCCCCCTAAGGGGTGGGACTTATCCCTACAGGAGGGATTGAATGAGCCGGAAGGGTCAAGGTCATGATGGGGAAAACACACAGAGGCAAATGATTTGAGCTCATGGGAACTCAAGGACTTTGGACCAACAGGTAGGGAGCAAGAAGAAAAAAAAAAGAAAAAGAAAAGAAAAAAGAAACCCATGTATATTGCTATTCCCCCATTTTTTTCAATGTAACTAGGTAATAAGTTCACGTGTCATTTTCTACTTGTTTGTTATAAAATCTAATTTATGTTCAACTCAATTGAGACTCATAAAATGTGCCATGTTTTCCATGATGCTGTATCAGTATCACAAGTGGTAATTGCCTGGTCAAGAGGATCAGCTCGTGAGTAAATCTGGAGATGTAGAAGAGTTTATACATGTCTCTACATTTGTTATGAAATGTGTTTGTGCATATTATGTATACATTTATATACATAAATTATTACATTATATTATTAAACATTATTACATTATGCAATATATTCTATAGAAATACATATAATTTTTCAAGATATATTTATTTTAATTATAAAATATCAATTGTTATTTTTCTTTCTTGTTAATAAAGCAGAAAAGTAAGAGGTTAGCATCAGACTCCTTGGTAAGGATATTGTTTTTAAGATTTATAAATTAAAGACTGGGATATAGTAGCTCATTTTTAGAGTGACTGCATGAAGACTTGGGTTTGTTTCCCAGTAGATCAGATCATAAATTTCAGTGGACAGAGCACATCTGAAACCTCAGATCTCTAGAGGTACAGGCAGGCGGATCCAAAAGTGAAAACATTATCCTTGGCTACTTACTGAGGTAGAAGCAATCTTGGCTACGTGAAACTCTGTCTTAAAAGCAAAAGTCTATGTGAGTTCAAATGCAATTGTGATGTTGATGTTTCATACAATGGCAGCTTTTAGTTCTCTGCTGAATCTTTCCTTATATGGGTGCAGGAAATAATACTGCTAAGTAAACATTGCGTGATAATTAACTTTATCTTTTGCCATGTACAACTTTTCATTTCTATCTCTGTATTCTGGTTTCTTCAGGAATGCACATTTATGGTCCAATATCGGTATGCTACTGAGAAGCATGCCTAATGCTTTGCATTAGTGGATGTGATCTCCTAAAAGTTATATGGCTAAAATGGTCACTGTAAGTGCCAAATATATTATTAGCGTTAGTATTATGTGAATACTCAATGACTAATAAACACTTTCAACATTCTTCACCTCTCATAAGGCAGTTATTACCCATGTCCTCTGTGATACACACACAGCAGATACTGTTAATTCCACAGGACAGAAGGAAATTGGTGCTTACATAGCAGTGATTTCTCCACTTCGGTATTGCAGAAGAAAGGCTTGACCTTCCAGGCAGCTGGGGTAACTAGAAAGTGAAAGTCTATTCTAGCAAACAGAAATAATGGTAATTTTTGCTATTTTTCCCAGTGGTTGAAATTCTGTGATGATGTTATCTCGGAGCAGTTTTAGTTCATGCACTTCTGCCCCCCATTATATTAGAGCTGCTGAAGAAAGCTAAAGCTGTAAATGAAATGGCCACAGTCATGCTCATCCCACACAACACGAGTTTCCAATTTGAGTATACTCTGGAATATTTAGAATCCAAATATATGGAAATATTTTATTATTAATTGTGATGTCTACTCTTTGTCGTCAACCTGACAACATCTGGAATAAGATGTTGGTGGGGTAAACTTGAGAGGGATTTTTGTTTATTTTGAAGAGGGAAGATCTTCTAATGAGGATTTTTGAGGTAGGAAAACACACCTACCTTTAATCCAGATCCTTTGAAGGGAACAGCTCATCTCTCATCTGGGCTATGCCTTCTGCTGGCAGCCCGTATAAGGGCATGGAAAAAGGAACCTTCACCCTTTGGCTAATGGCTCATGCTTCACCAGAAAGTCCCTTAATTCACAGGGCTTAGCTCCTGTTTCTTTGGGATTCTCATGTATTGAAGACCAGATGAGGCATGCAGTCTCATGGACTGTACAACTGCTGGATTCTTCAACCTTCTGTTCATAGGCATCCGTTATTGGATTAGTCGTGACATCGCCTCTAAATTACTCTAAGAATTCCCTTTTATTTGTATGTTCACAATACCTATGTAAAAAGGGTGAGTTAGAGAGAGATATTCATTGTATAGTTTCTGTTCCTCTAGAGAACCTTAATACATTAACTACGCTAAATCCTAGCACTACCATTGCATACACTGCATTATGCTGATAACATTTACTGTAGAAGTGGTAAAGTTGAGTTTTCTTTTAAAACTTTCACACGGCCAATTCACTAGTACTTTCCCATCATAGTGCTCCCTCATAATTGAAAACATACTCTAACTTTCAATATTAATTGGCTAACGCAGAAAAAGCAAACAGTTTGGGAGAACTTTTGTTAAATTTCCAGCTTAATTTCACACTATTGTGTGGCAAAAGTTAAGTTTTCTTCTTTAAGTTTTAGTTGTCATGATTTACAGGTATTGTACAACACGTAAGATTAACATTTGCATGTTAAAGTATGCAATGTGCACAAAATACCCTTTATTTTAATACAGACAGACATTAGCAGGGAAAATTATAATGTTGGCTACTGTTGACCTTCCCACAACAAACATGGGAAGCCTGTGCACCTAACTTGCTTCAGATGTGGAGCAAATGAAATCAGATTATCTGTAGATGCCTACTCTTTTAACTGACATGAAAGATTATTTTTAAAAATTCTATTAATGACTTATTCTTTATTTTTATGCTCAAATCACTTCCTTTAATAAATTTTTCCAGTAATATTTGGTAATTTAAAATATATTAATTGACAATGATTGAAAGCTTAATATGACAATTTGGGCATATCTTGAGGACACCCTTAAAGTACCATCTTTCAATTATGTTTCCTTTATGTGAAAACACTTTATTTAATTATCAAGCATTTCCTTTTCATCCTATTTCTGATAATTAGTTTCATGAAGTCTTTATTCAGTTTTTAGCCATCTGTAAAATGCACTAAAATATATCCATGTCTCTATGCATTATTGTAATGGTTTTTGTCTCACATGTAGAAGTCTACAGAAGTTATGAGTTTCTGTCATGTCATTCTCAGAAAACTTGTAGCATTTTAGGAAGATATTATCATACCGTGCTTTTAATACTAATCTTTGTGGTGTGTGCTTACACCATCTGCAGATGTGTGTTTGTTCAGGTCTGCATGTGAACACATGCGTGTTTGTGCACAAACACAAATCTGAGGTCTTTCTTAGTCATTCCCAATCTTAGGTTTCTCTTTTATTATCTTTTTGAATGAAAGAAATGAACTGAGTGGCACAGTTTAAGTAAAGACTTACTTAGAAATACAAAGCAAAACAAAAGTACATTCTGGAGAACTGTGAATACACACCACCCTGAAGCTATATACTTGGGGTTTACTATTGTTGGGGCAGGCTGCATGTTTGTTCCCGGCTGCCCAGACCACGGAATAATCACGCAGGAATTACATTATTGTCAATACTATTTGGCCAATAGCTTAAGAGAATTCTTGCCTTACTCTTATATCTTAAATGAATCCATTTCTATTATTTTATATTTTACCATAAGGTTAGTGGCCTACCAGCCAGGTTCCAAATGGCAGCTTGCATTGTTCTCCTCTGGTGGCTCCATGGCTTCTAGAGACTCTGCCTTCTTTCTCCCAGTAGTCAGTTGTTTCCTCCCAGCCCCCAACCCTGTCTATCTCTACTCTACCTATCACAGGCCTGGAAGCTTCCTTTATTCATTAACCAATAAAAGCAGCACATATACAGAAGGGTGTTGTATGGAGCAGCAGGCTATGTTCCCGCCTGGATCCCACACAGCTAGCTTAGCCCCGGAAATAACAACACACAAATTGTATTCTTTTAAACACTGCCTAGCCCATTATTTTCAGCCTCTAATTGGCTAATTCTCACATCTCGATTAACCCATTTTTAATAATCTGTGTAGTACCACGAGATGGTGTCATACCAGGAAGGATTCTAGCCTACATCCGTCTGGGGTCAGAGAATCATGGCAACTGCCTGACTCGGTTTCTTTCTCCCAGCATTCTGTTCTGTCTATTCCGCCTATCTAAGCTGCTGTCCTATCAAAAGGGCCAAAGCAGTTTCTTTATTAACCAATAGACATATGACCCTCCTCCATCAGAAGGGCTTCCCACACCAGAAGTTTATGAGTCTTTATGAGATAGGTTTACCTATTCTGGAGCAAACTTTCAACCTCCCATGTAAAGGCAGACCAGAACATTTTTTTTAACATTTATCTTTCTATGATTTTGATATTTCCACAAGATATAACAAATTTTCAATCTACCTGTATTATTGTGAAGCAAGTAGCTTTTGAAGATATAAACCCTTCATAGATATTCATAACTGGCAGCTGGGAAAGTGTCCTGGTGCCTTAGTTTCTGATAAACACGAAGCATCTAATTGGAGCTTCAAGGGTGTTTAACATTACAGGAACATTTTGGCCATCAGGGGATGTTGTAACCAAGACAAGGCCATAGTGGCCTTGATTGTCTCATGTCAAACATGCTGCCAACTTGGCTCCATTTCAAATGTCTATTAATATTTGCATAACTATCCTAAGTTATGTTTGGCACCGATCTCTTCAGATGATACATCTTTGTTAGCCAAGAATAGTCTCCTATTTACTACAATTTTCCATATGGTTTAGGGTCCATGAGAATGAGATCCAGGCATGATTTACTGTCTTGGTTTAGAAAGCCACAAGTTTCATGAAAACCAAACCCTTTCCTATTCCCCACTCATGGTTTCAAGTGCCACTAAAGGGATAAACTCAGTTATAATATCCACAGTTCACTGCATGGTGATCTTCAAACCCTTAGGACTACCCCTGGTTAATGAATGTTTTTTTCCAACCCCTCAAAAAATAAACAAACAGAAAACAAGGTTGCTTAATGATTTCATAATAATACCCTTTATATTGCTAAACTAACAAGGCTGATCAGTTAATGTAGGGCAAACTGCATATCAAAGGGAAAACAGTTTCCCTCATCCTTGCTCAAAGCTTGTGCCCACATAGTCTATGATTTGAAAAAATGTCATTGGAGAGACAGGAGCCAAGCCACTATGCCTCCAAGAGAGACCTGGCCAGACTATTTGAAGAATACAAGGAGGCAATGAGAAGCAAAATAAGAACAATTAGAAAGGATGTAGCTTGGAGTGTTACTGCGACTGTGGGAAAAACAGAGTCCTCTAACAGGTTTACTTCCTCCGGGATGGCAGTACAGAAACATTGTTGCCAGATTTAATCTTCCGACTTGTTTACTCTTAGGCATTGCAATATTACATTTGAAATGTGCTTCTCTTTACACAGTCTGAAAAAGCAAACTTGGCAAGAAAGCCACATTAATATTACAATGTTTTCTTTAGTACAGAATGTCTTTGCTTATCTGAAGCAGTCCTAATTGCTTTTGATCGAACAGAGACCATTTCAGTTTTATTTCTGTCTGTCTATATCTTGAAGACATAAAGAGTAAGAGTGTGTGTGTGTGTATGTGTGTGTACACATATATGCAGATATATGCATGCATATGTATATGACTATATATATTTTAGTTTGATTTTCACTCATGAATTGAAAACTCATTATTTGATTTTCCTTTCTTGATTTTCTTCTATTGTGATAACTACCAAATTCCCTGGGGATCCATATACACACTGGCACTTTGAACTTTATAAGTTTTCACAGCTATCTACCAAACACACTTTAGTAACCATCAGGACATGCCGTAACTTTCATTTTGTTTTATATTCTTCCAGACTGTCTAACACTACATAGATTATTTAGACTTTACTTTATATATACACAGAATTCCTAAAAGACTCAGAAAAAGTGAGAAACTAAGGTGGATTAACTCTTGTAAATAGTAAATCCTCATATCCCAAATATACCAAGCCTAACAAAATGTATAGGTGTCCTAAAATCCAAAGGAAAGCAAACATAAACTTCTCGTGATACAGCTCCCAGCACAGCCCTTGTCTACTTTCTCACAGGCACAAACGTAAATAAAATGAAAGAAAATCCAACACCAAAGAAGCAGACAGAATGGAAAAGAGACCTGTATTGTCACTAAAGCTAAATTAATGGGAAACAAACAAACAAACAAATAAATAAACAAGGCAATAAATATGGCCCAATGGTTATCAGAAATTTAATTATTAGAGAATAAATATAATGAAACAAAATTTAAAATAAGTTAAACAAAAGTTCCTCAGAAATCTCTGCAGCACATTATAAATAATATGCAGCATACATTTAAACCCTGCTAGACATGTTAACACAATCAAAGTTGGCTTGTAAACTATGAATAGAAAATTAACTCAGAAAAACTCACATGCTAAACTTACCATAAAATTTTAAATGAAAATTGTTTTTATTATTATTACTACTACTACAACTACTATTATTGCTGTAGTTATTAAGCCAACTAATTTTATTTCCTCATTTTTATTATAATGTCAATTATTTCATTAAAACCAACTTTGTTGATATTCTCCCAGGCATGTCCCCTTTGGTGTCAGCTGTATGCATTGGAGAACACCTACAAAGGTGGCCAAACAAAATCATAACCTTATTTAAAACAGGATACTTTAAGTTATTTTTTTTCCTTTTGTTGAAAGCAGATTCTTTTCTCATATAATATATCATTATTTTGGTTTCCCCTCTCTCTGCTGACCCTTGGTTCTCCCTACATGCTTTATTTGGGTTTTAGTTTCCTGAGACTGAGCAGGCAGCTTCTGAAAGAGACACCAGCTAAGAACAACCCCCACCATTCAACAAGAAGGAGGCCTGATGTAGGCTACACCCAGCCACAATCAGCAGTTCAAGGACAAGGCCTAGAACTTGTTTAGGCCTGCCCCCAAATAGAAAACTGTAGCATTGACCACCTCCTCATTAGCTTTGCCCAGCTAAAGGCAATAATGTGATTGCCACTTGCTTAAGCCAATCATATGTAAAAATAACCTAACTGCCTAAAAACAAAACAAACAAGCAAGCAAACAAAACCCTTCTGCTGTGCTTAAAAGAAGCCAACATGTCCCTTTGGGCTTTTGTCATCTTGTTTCTCTGTGTGGTTACACCCCAGCATGTGGGAGTCCTATAAATAGCTATTTCCTTTCTTTTGAAATGGCTGTGAGGAAGGACTTTCATATCTGACTAATAATCTATAGTAATAAAACACCTGACATTGTAAATCAGATACAGGAAATAGATACATTGTTGAAACTTAGACATGACATTAAATTTTACATAAATGGAAACATATCAGACCAATATAATTTACTAGCATAAAATTGAAATTTTTAAATCAACATTATGAAAATGAAAATATAGTATTATTATGATTATTAGTAGTAGTGACAGTATTTATATTTTTCTAGAATATAAAGCTCCTTTTAACTTTTTTTATTCTTTTATTTTTACTAATCAAATGGATTTACCCTTTAGCAATTTAATGTATTAAGGCATTTAAATAATGAACCCATAAAATAATTTTAATATATCAAACAACATTGAAAAACCATCTAATATGACAATGAATATAAAAAAGAACAAACCCTCAAGTCTACTAAGGGAAAGAAATATATAATAAATGATATCTTTGAAAAGTTGAAATGAAACCAACTTGTCACTTATTGGTGAGTATGTAATATGAAAAATGATGAAATATTGAATATATTCCTTCATAGTTTGAGTTCAAGACAAGAATTAATACCAGTCTTGAACAAGAAGGAATACTAGAAAAATACCATATTCCATAAAAATTTCTTTTACAACAATGAAATCATCTATCATATGACATTGTTTCATATATCTACTACATGCCTGAAGACATGGCAGTGATGTCTGATCCTTTTTATTCAACATCTCTATTAATACTGTATTCAGTACAAAAAAATTTAATAAAGTAATTTCAGCTTGAAAGGAACAAGTAAAATACATTCAACTGTGAAAGATCTTATTATATCTTTGTGTATGTTGCACGGTCCATCTAAAACTATTTGAAATAATCAGCTGTATTATTCAGTTTTCATCTGTGGTGATAAAATACCTTGCCAAAAGGCAACTTAAGGAAGAGAAAATTTATTTTGGCCTGTGGTTCCAGAGGGATTAGCAACCACGATGGCTGAGTGGAGATGGTAATAAGTGGTTCTAGCTAAGAGCTAAAAAGCTATTTCCACTCCAGCATGGCTGTACCACCTAACAGTACTCCACCAACTGGGGGCAGTGTTCAAGTACCTTAGACTGTGGCGGCCATTTCTCATTCCAGCCACCATATCTGTAAACTCAGGTTGTTAGATTCAAAGCAAGTTTATGGAATTGTGTGCTGTTATTATTAAAAGGAAAAATAATTTAGAAAACAGACTAATAAATTCTGGTTATAGTAAAGTATTAAAAATAATCTTATTAAAACACAAGTACAAAAATATAATATCAAAATTATGCCATACTCGACATTCAATAAGTTTACAAATATTAAAGTATACTGACTATATTAGTGGAGTCAGACACTTAATAGAATATTTGTTCATTTATTTGTGCATATATTCTTTTGCAGATTGACAAAACAGCAGATACATTTGTGTTAATTAGAAATAACATTAATAAAAATGTATTAAAATATAAAAGATCTAGACTAGGAAACACTGAAACATTTCTGAGAAAATGACCTTGACTAACATACCAACAAACCAGTGCTCGTGTCTACTAAATATTTATTTATTTTTAATTGATGTCAATGACCTGAGAAGTTCCAATAACATTCTAAGGAGAAATATGTAAATATAATCTCTAAAGGAAAAAGAGGAAACAAACAAACAAAGAAACCCAGATTTATTTATTATCTAGATTCTATCCAAGGTATCTGCAAAAGAGATGAAGAGAATTTTGATCATTTATCATATAAGAATGATTTTGGATTGCAAACTCAGAAAGATCTATATCTCAAGCACTTTCCCATATTCATATGTAAATGATATTAATGAAATGACTCAATAAAGCAAAAGTAATGAATAATTAAAATATCTTTATCCTTCTGTTATTAAAGGAATCCATATTATAGCAACATGTGTAGAAAACTGAACCAAGTTTCACGTTAAGGCTCTTACATAGCTCTTCACAAAGTACTAAGGAAATTACTAAACTTCCTTTGCAGAATGGTCTGGAATTCAAGTGTTAAGAGCTCCAATTCCACTGCACAATCCCACACTGCTAATAAACCCACAAAAATTTAGAGAACGATGTTAGAATAAGGAAATTGGTCCTTCAGCAGCAAACTAAACAGATATTCAATGATTATCTTAAAATTACTCTCAAGGTTCTAGTATGAGGTACTAAGGGAATGAGCTCATTCACTCTAAAATAAATAATGATTTTGATATATTGCTGAACTACTCCAAGAAAAGTAACTCATTGTTTATAAAAAATATATACTTTTACATAAATCTTTTAAATATGTGAATTGACCTACAACTGTACTGTATTTTCAAAATAAAAATCAGTATTAGTTTGGTACTCTCCCTCTGAATTGCTTATGTATCATAAATCTCTGCAACATGTTGATCTGCATAATTATATTCATATGATTTCTGTTGTTCATAAAACCAAACTTAAGATAGTTCACTCACAAATGAACCAAGTATTTGTAAATTGTTAAGATCATTCACACCTCCTTAGTATTTACCAATAGAGACGGTTTTATTATATACAAATACTATATTAAAATACTCCATTTAAATTAATTAAGATTTACTATTATAGAGTATGATAATCACCTTATGTTTTATTTCTATACTGTCAAAATTTGTATTTTATCAGCCTAAAATTTTATAATCCACTATTCTAGTTTATTTGTGTGTGTGTGTGTGTAATGTGAATTTCTAGATTATGAGAATCACTTAATAAATTTTTACTTTGCTCTTTGTTTCTACTTAACGTACTGGCTACTTAAGGACTCACTAGCAGGCAGAAACTCTTAAAGAAGCTGTACATTTCTTCTTCAGCTTTCTCAGACACTACTTGGAAATTCTGCCCACTTTGGGCGCCAACTATGGTTATATGCTTTTTTTAAACAGTGGCTGTCTCTGAAGCCACAGTTGTAGCTGTGAGAGCCTCAGCTTGAGAGAATCCTATTCCCCCAGGCACTGTTCTTTCAAAGATACTAAAGGAAGCTATCTAAATCTGAAGAACTCACAGTTCAAGGTTTGAGGTGGAATTATCCTTGATTAGAGAGAACGAATAGCAAGTAGTGAATGTTCTCCCTTTGCTGGAGCCTTCCAATAATACCAGTGTTCTATTCTCCACCCTGACTTAGAAACCCTTGCTACACATGATTACACCTTACATTTCCTATCAGGTACTTGCTGACTCAGCCTTCAGCTCACAAGTAAATTTTATTTAATCAAACACATCTTTGAATTGTTAACAAAAACAGTAGGAAAAAAATGCAAAACACTTTAAAATAATATCTCTCAAGACAAAAGTTGAGTTAAAGTTAAACTTTAAACCAGGTGATAGATGATAGGGCCTTTTATAGCCCAGGGAAAAGTGGACTTCTCTATTTTTACAAATCCGTATTGTGTGAAATACATGTTTTAATTTCTGATGTAGACTATAAGGCAAGAAGTTAAGCATTCAGGAAACAAATCTGATCACTTAAAATATAGAAATAAGTGGATTTTGTTTGTATCTACTGATGGTTTATCAATGAGGCATATTAGGAAGTCTAAGAGGCATATGTGTTCATCATGGAGTCTATGCTATATCAAGGGTACTATTTCTTTAATGAGAAAATAAGATACAGAAATTCTTTTATATACATATATTATATCAGATTAATATGAATTATCTGTCTCATTGTTGTTTAAAATATCTGTCTCATTGTTGTTTAAAATTGTGGTACTAAATAGACTATTGCCATACATCAATCAATAGGTTAACTTGATTTAATCATTTGCCTATGCTAAAGTGTGCCACCATTTAGTTTTGGTGTAGTTTATTTTTGTTTGAGTATATTTGATAGAATCAATAGCAACTTATATTATAAGCTTTAAATATACACTAATAGGTGTTCTAAGCCCAGAAATTTAGAAGATCTTGCAAGCAGGACTTGAGCTTACAGTGACTAAATTGCAAGGCCTGTTGTTATAACTTTATCATTTGTTATACACATATTGATCAATTGGGCCACCCATTTTTCATGAATCATGATACTTCCATATAAATCACAAAAGATGCAATAAGCACTAGAATAGATTGTATATGAGGCACTTTCATATTGCTGGGATCACAGTTGTTGATGGCAATGTTAAGAAAGAAAGAAAGAAAGAAAGAAAGAAAGAAAGAAAGAAAGAAAGAAAGAAAGAAAGAAAGAAAGAAAGAGGAAAAAGCATGGCTCATGCTTTCAGTCCTTCATGACACAGAAGGCATGAAACAGCATCTCAGTTCACAGTGGAGAGGAATGTTGTTGCGACTATTCATATTATGGTGGATCAAGTAGCAAGAAAAGCAGAAAGAAGCAGTTATGGTAACAACCATTTACAACTAAACATACTTTCGGTACCTAGGCCCCTTGAAGGATCTATACCTTTCACCTGCTACCAGGTGGGCCTAATAATTAAAATGAGAAACAATTGAGAGAATATTTGATATTCAAAGCAAGTACCTGTGAAGAAAAATAACCCAAATTAGAAGAGGATAAAGGTTGATGACCTAACGACAAGGTCAAATCCAAATATTAGGTAGTTGGTGTAGTTCTCTGAGTGGCTGTAATGAAGTAATTATGGCTACTTCCTTTATGATTCTTAGATGTTGAAGTTTGTTACATCATTCAAGGCTCCAGATATCAGCCATTTTTTTCAGATGAGGAGTAGAAGAGAATACAATAATGAGGATCACTTCTTTACTCTCCTAGAACTTTTTTTTTATCACCTCTCATTCTTAGATCTCTTATGGTCCACAAATTAGTCAATATCCACTTGTATCTAGAAAGATGAATAGAAAATACAGTCTTTATTCAGTATGATCGTAGAATAAATAGGACAATTATTATATTGATATCAGAATACAAATTGCTCAAATTTTGTCAAATACATGAACAAACAAACTGAAAGAATTATTGAATAAAATATTTTTCCTGCTAGCCAGTGTTCATACTTCCTATATTGTGTCAGTCCATTCCAAATAAATTATTATTATAAAAAAGAAATTGTAAGATCACACTCTCAACTTAAAAGCAATAAAATACAAGTTGCTTTCACTTTCATAAACGTATATTGAAGGCATATGTATTTTATTTCTCCTAGAAAAGAAATAAAAATTTTACTGAGCTAGACTGGATATATTTTAAAACAAAAATACTTTACAGTGTAGATTAGTTTTGTTCATAAATTCTAAATCAATTTCAGGCAAAAGTTGGACACAACTTTTGTGGTGGAGTTTAGAATGTAAGTATTTGTTAAGAATAAAAATCCTTGAAAGGAAGGAGAAGAAACAAAATTTAGGCTAAGAATGAAGCAATGCTTTGCCTCATATATGTCAAAGATTTGGTGAATAACATGAGGATTCTATAGCAAGTATTTCTCAACAAAAGTATCTACTATTGATCTCAAAGGTCTGTTCTTTTGTGATTTTCCTTGCACAGTCTCCATATCGAGTCACTCCTGACAGGGACTACTTGTTTAAGACTAACTTTAGAGTTGAGTGCTGATTCTACTTTTTCTTCCCCAGGCTCTTATTGCCTGTATATACGGTGGAATCTCATTAGTGACTTGAGAACTAAATTTTATATGTCACTTCCAGACTAGAACCATAATATCTCAGGCCAGTACTGCTAGTGCTATTTTTCTTTCTTCTAGAACCAGCCACATATAAACTCAGGCTTCTAATCTGGGTATCTAAATCAGCAATGATCAAGGACCTTACTTTGGTCCACATGAGACTTAAAAACGAATGCATTTACAATACACATTAGGGTTTTGCTTTTTTTCATTACAACAGCATGATTTATATCATTCCATTTTTTATTGGTAATAGAATCATTATTGATAAAGATAATGAGGTAAAATAGTGTGCTCATATTTGCACAGATTCTAGTTCATCTCTATTTTCTTATGACTCTTTGCAACCAGGAACTCATAGTTACCACATTTGGCTAGAAACCAAAATCCATCACTACCAGGAACCTCAAAGACACTATTCTTAACTAGGACCCAGTCTGTACTTTTAGTCCATCTCTGTTCTTAGTGACACCCCACTGACTCACAGAACCTCTTATTAACAGATACCCATAGCTACCTTACTTAGATAGAAACTGGATAAGGATAGCAGCAACCAAAGAAGGGAATGTTCACCTGTTATAAAGAGAGACCAGAAATTTATGTCAAGAGATATCTTAGAAGTCATAGCTCCAGATTCCTAGATCCCAGTGCAAAAACACAACATGAATAACTAAGACAATATGTCTCCTCAAAACATGTGTGCTTATATTTTAACTCCTTGAGAAAAGCAATTTAGTTCAAGCACAAGAAAGGGACTTCCAAATAACATTTATGAATATGTTCAATGACCTTGAAAAAATTACTAAAAGGTCTCAATGAAGACTATGAGAATACAAAAAAAAAAGAAAAGAAAAAAACCTGAATGAAATGATAGAAACTATAGAAGACACAAAAGAAGATATTAACAAAGAAACAGAATTGCTAAAGACATGTCAGGCAGAAATAAATTTCACATGAAAACCACCAGGAGTCAGCCTCACTAGAATGAAAGAAAGAATTTTGGGTCTTATAGTCAAAGTAAACAAAATGAATTGTGAAGTCAAAAAAAATGTTAAAAAAAACCTAGTCACAAAATATCCAGGAAATCTAGGAAACTATTAAAAGAATAAAATTATGAATATAGGTCAAGAAGAAGGGGAAAATTCTAGGTAAAAGGTTCAGAAATATAACAAAATCATAAAAGAAATGTTTTCAAATATAATATCTATCACAATTGACAAAGGAAAACATCTCAGGATTAAAATATATTTTAAAAATTTATGCCCATCAATCAAGTTCTACAGAAAACAATAAAAAGAAAACTTTAGTCTGAAGAGAGTTTAATTATATCCCAATAGATACAGGAAATAAAAAATTCCAGAAAAGTCATTCTCAAGATTGGTAAAAACATACCACCACAACAAAAGAAGATAGAGAGTAACATTATGGTTTAGAAAACAGAATCCACATTTTTGAAACTTGATTAATAAAAATTCAAAGACAAAAATTGAGTTCAACATGAAGACCAGAAAAGCAAAGTAGTCAGCCACTGGTTCTTACCTCAACTCAGTACAAAAATGGTGACCCTGCCTCCAGAAAACCTCAGAATGAGACTGAGCGCTGTCTCCTCCCATTTTATAATTCTTTCTAGTTCTGGGATTAAAAGCATGCACTACCTGGTTTCTATGGCAACTAGTACGGCTACTGTGTTTAAAGGTGTGTGTCACCATTTTCTGGTCTGTGAGGCTGACCAGTGGGATTGTTTAACACTCTGTTCTTCAGGCAAGCTTTATTTATTAAAATACAAATGAAATGCCACTACACATTTCTTCTGAATCCCAGAAACATACCTCACTTTCACAGGGTTAAAAGATAGATAATGATACTCAAAGCAAATAAAGCCAAAAAGCAAGCATGTGTAGTTATTTTTTATCCTGAAAAATAGAATTCTAACCAGGACTAATCTAAAGAGTCAATCATAAAAGTCTTAATCATCAAAGGAAAACAATCCACCAACAAGTTATTACAATTCTTTACATCTATGCACCAAACTCAAGGGCACTCAAGTTCATAAAAGAAATGCTCTATAGCTAAAATCACATATTGACCCTCAAGTAGTAATACTGAATGACCTCAAAGCCCAAGTCTAGGAAATAGACATGATATCTCGACAAAACCTGAACAGAGAAACACTGGAGTTAAATAAAATTATTAATAAAATGGTCCTAGAAAAAATTTAAAAATATTTTACCCAAATATTTTCATCTCAATAACTCATAAAATCTTTCTAAAAATAACCATATATTAGGACACAGAGAAAATCTTAACAGATATAGGAAAAACAATACCATGAACCTTATCTGACTCCCATTGGTTAAAGCTGGATATCAGCGGCAATAGGAATTTCAGAAAGTATATAAACTTACGGAAATTCATCATCTCACTGTCTGTTTGCAGACTACTGAGGCCCTTAAAGGAGCCTATATCCTGTGCAGTGATGTCTTGCTCAGTTTTGATGCAGGGTGTCTTGGTCCTACCTCAAGTTGATGTTCTAGGCTTCATTGACTCCTTATGGGAGCCCATATTCTTTCACGGGAGTGGATGGAGGAAGATAAAGGGAGGGAGAGAGGGGGAATTCTGGTTGGTATGTAAACTGAATACAAAAAATATATACATGACTGGGTGCACCCCTTGTGGTCCTGACTTCTTTGCTCGTGTTCTCCCTCCATCCGCTCCTCATTGGGACCTTGGGAGCTCAGTCTGGTGCTCCAGTGTGGGTCTCTGTCTCTATCGCCATCCATTGCCAGATGAAGGTTCTATGGTGATATGCAAGATATTCATCAGTATGGCTATAGGATAGGGTCATTTCAGGTTCCCCGTCCTCTGCTGCCCCAGGAACTAACTGGGGACATCACCCTGGGCACCTGGGAGCCCCTCTAGGTCCAAGTCTCTTGCCAACCCTAAGATGGCTCCCTTAATTAAGATATGTGCTTCCCTGCTTCCCTATCCAATTTTCCTTTATCCCAATCATCCCGTTTCCCCAAGTTCCCCCCAACCTCCCCTTCTCACTTTTCTCTCCCCATCTCCCCTTACCCCTCTCCTACCCCACCCCCAAGATCCCAATTTTTGCCCGGCAATCTTACCTATTTCCCATAACCAGGAGGATGGCTATGTGTTTTTCTTTGGGATCACCTTCTTATTTAGCTTTTTTAGGAAATCAAATTATAGACTCACTGACTTTTATTTATCTCTAGAAACCAATTAGGTGTGAGTACATCCCATGTTCATCTTTTTGGGTCTGGGTTACCTCACTCAGGATAGTGTTTTCTATTTCCATCCATTTGCATGCAAAATTCGAGAAGTCATTGTTTTTTACCGCTGAGTAGTATTCTAATGTGTATATATTCCACACTTTCTTCATCCATTCTTCCATTGAAGGACATCTAGGTTGTTTCCAGGTTCTGGCTATTACAAATAATGCTGCTATGAACATAGTTGAACAAATGCTTTTGTCATATGATCGGGCATCTCTTGGGTATATTCCCAAGAGTGGCATTGCTGGGTCCAGGGGTAGGTTGATCCTGAATTACCCGAGAAACCGCCACACTGCTTTCCAAAGTGGTTGCACAAGTTTGCATTCCCACCAGCAATGGATGAGGGTACCCCTTCCTCCACAACCTCTCCAGCAAAGGCTATCATTGGTGTTTTTGATTTTAGCCATTCTGACAGGTGTAAGATGATATCTCAAAGTTGTTTTGATTTGCATTTCCCTGATCACCAGGGGTGCACCCACCCACGGAGACAGTGGGGCTGATCTACTGGGAGCTCACCAAGGCCAGCTGGACTGTGACTGAAAAAGCATGGGATAAAACTGGACTCTCTGAATATGGCGGACAATGAGGGATGCTGAGAAGCCAAGGACAATGGCACTGGATTTTGATCCTACTTCATGTTCTGGCTTTATGGGAGCCTAGCCAGTTTGGATGTTCACCTTCCTAAACCAGGATGGAGGGGGGAGGACTTTGGACTTTCCACAGGGCAGGGAACCCTGACTGCTCTTCAGACTGGAGAGGGAGGGGGAAAGGAGTGGGGGGAGGGGGAGAAGGGGGGGAGGGGGGGGAGGGAAAAAGGAGTCGGGGAGGGAAATGGGAGGCGGGGAGGAGGTAGAAACTTTTTTTTTCCAATAAAAAAAATTATATTACAAAAATGTATACATGAATAAATCACTTGAAGAAATCTAGGAAAACACAAATACTGAAAGGAAATAAATAAAAGTGTTCAAGATCTAAAAGTGGAAATAGAATCAAAAAAGAAAATGTAAACTGAGGTAATTTTGGAATTGAAAAATTTAGGAATTTGAATTGGAACCAAGGAGGCAAAATTCACCATCAAAATAAAATAGATGGAAAAGAGAAGACATGTTGAAGACATGATAGAAGAAATGAATGCACTGTTTTAAAATATTACATACAATTAATAAGAATCTTTCTGAATTAAAACACCCATGAAATCCAGGACACTATGAAAAGACCAAACCTAATAATTATAGCAATAGAATGAAAGAGAAGAATCCCAATTTGAAGGTCCAAAAAATATTTTCAATGAAATCATAGTCAGTAACTCCATAGCCTTACCAGGTGGAGCTCTCCTGTTGCAAGCCCCATGTTGAGGGCCATTTGTTGTTTTCTGCATCTGAGTGACAACTGCCAGGTCCCATCTAGTTTATTCATCCATGCTTGGAGGTAATCATGGATAAGAGACAGGCAGATAGAATCGGGAGGGTGTCTAGTAAATACTAATATTTACCCCGTGTTTATTTTTTATAGCCTGTATTCAACTCAATCCACAAAGGAGAAGGAAGGCAAAAGACTTCTTTACCAAGATACAAATAAGAAAAAAAAAAAAACTAATCACTTTCATAATACTCAAAACCTCAAGTTACCATACCCTAGGTCAAAACATCTTGTCAGTAGTAGCCACACTTTGTGTCATACCTCCTGTCATATAATCTGGAAGGAGCAAGACTAGGTCATAACTATCTGACCTTTAGTCTAGGTGGAACAGATTCCCACACTTCCCATCAGAGAGTCATTCCTCTGGTGGTTTGACCTGCTGAACAGTGGCTGTGACCTGCTGTATGTGCTTAGCTCTCAACGTGGGCAGATGTGTTTGACTTTATGAGTCAAAAGATGCTAGTTCAGACTACTATACCCAGTAAAACTTTTAATCACCATAGATGGAAAAAATAAGATATCCTATGATAAAGTCAAATTTTAACAACATCTCTATAGTAATCCAGCAGTACAGACGGTGCTAGAAGGAAAACTCATACCTAAAAGGGTAACTACACCACTAAAAAACACAAGAAATAAATACATAATAAATAAATACCACCAGGAGAATAAAAAGAAAAGAAACACACACACACACTACCACCATCACCACTGCCACCACCAGAACCACAACAACAAGAGAATCAGTCATCATTCTCATTGATGATGTCATGACTAATTGACCTCTCAACATCAATGCTTCCAATTCCCCATAAGAAAGACACAGACTAACAGAATGGATGTGTTAATAGAATCAGTCCTTCAGGTACATTTAGGAAACATAATTCCATATCAGGGATAGATATTACCTCAGGGTAAAGTGTAGAAAAAATACTTCAAAGAGATGAACATAAGAAGGAAAGTGGTTTAGCTATTTTAATATCTAATAAAATAGACTTTAACTCCAAGCTGATAAAAAACAATAGGGAAAAATACTACATACTCATCAAAGGAAAAATCCACTAAGATGGCATTTCAATTTTTAATATCTGTGCCCAAAGACAAGATGCTAAAGTTTGTAAAAGAAACATCAGTGCATCTTACGTCATGTATTGACCCTTTCACACTAAAAGCAGAGGACTTAATTCCTCCAGTTTCAACAATGGATAAGACATCCAGAACAATAACAACTAAACAGAAAAATACTGAAGCAAATAAACATTATAAGCCAAATGGACTTAAACGATATCCATAAACTATATCATTTAAACACGAAATTGTACGTTCTTCTCAGCATCTCCTTGAACTTTCTCCAAAATTGAGTACACATTCAGACATAAAGAAAAATCTCAGCAAATAAAAAGAAATTGAAATAACTCCCCACATTCTGTCATATCACCATGGATTAAAGTTGGATATAAATAATAGAAACAACGAAAAAACATACAAACTATAGAAAGTGAAAAACTCTCTACTGCATTAGAAATTTGTCAAGGCAGTTACAAATAGAAAAATTAATGACTTTCTAGAATTTAATGAAAATGAATACACAGCTTACCCAAACTGTGGGACAAAATGGAAGTGTTTCTAAGAGGAAAGTTCATATAACTAAGTGCCAACATTAAAGAAATAAAGAAGCAAAACAAAGCAAAATAAATAAAACCTGGAGTGATCTCATTCTAGCAACTTAACAGAAGGCTCTATAAAAAAAGAAGCAATTACACCCAAGAATGGATGGCAAGAATAATCAAACTAGGGGCTTAAATCAATAAAAATGAAGAGAACAATTCAAAGAACCAATGGAATGTCTTAGTCCTTTGAGAAAAATAACAAGATAGACAAACCTTTATCTAAACTAACTGAAAGCTACAGAGGAGATGTACACTTAACAAAATCAAAGATAAATGAAGACAAAACAGACTCTGAGGAAATCCAGTAAATTATAAGAACATAATTTAAAAAACATGTATGCTACCAAACTCAAAAATCTAAAATAAATTAATAATTTTCTATTTTCTTTATGGGTAATTAAAATCAAGCTAAGATGAGTGATTTAAAAAGACCTACGAGGCCTAGTGAAATAGAAGCAGTTATTAAACATCTGTCATAAAAAGCCCTGGGGCTATATGGTTTTAGTGCATAATTTTAACAGAATTTGAAAAAAGAGTTAATACTAATACTACTCAAATTATTACACAAAATAGAAACATAACCGATATTGTCCAATTCATTTTAGCATACTATAATGTTTGATACCAAAACCACCAACAAATAAAAAAGAGACCAATTTTTATTATTAACATAGAGGTAAAGGTATAAATAAAAAAGCTTGAAAGATGAATCCATGGACACAGGGGGAAAAAAAGATAATCCACCATGATCAAGTAGGCTTCATCCAAGAGATTCAGGGTAGTACAATATATGCAGATCATTAATCCATCATATAAACAAAGTGAAAAAATATTATCATCTAATTACATTCAGAAAAAGTCTTTGACAAAATCAATATCCCTTTAGAATAAAAGTCTTGGAGAGATTAGGAATACAAGGAGTATTTCAAAATTAATAAAAGCAGTTTATAACAAGCCTATAGCCAATGTAAAATTAAATGGAGAGAAAGTCAAAGCAATTCCATTAAAAACAGGAACAAGATACAGCTGTCCACTGTCTTCACACCTATTCAGTGTAGAGGTTGAGGACTTGTTTAGAACAGTAAGACAACCCAAGGAGATCAAGGGCATACAGATTAGAAAGGAAGAAGTCAAAGTAGTTTTCTTTGCAGAGGATAAGATAGTATACATAAGTGATCATAAAAATTCAACTGGAGTACTCCTGCAGCTGACAAACTCCATCAGAAAAGTAGCTGGATACAAGCTTGCCTGACAAAAGTCACCCACCATATACAAATGATAGACTGAGGAAAAAATCATGGAAACAAAACCTTTTACAATAGTCTCAAGTAATATAAAATATCTCGACTTAACTCTAAAAAAGAAAGTGAAAGACTTGTATGATACAAGTTTAAAGATATTAAAAAAACTGAAAGCCTGGGATAAAACCGGTCTGGCTGAACATAGCAGACAATGAGGACTACTGAGAACTCAAGAACAATGGCAATGGGTTTTTAATCCTACTGCACTTATTGGCTTTGTGGGAGCCTAGGCAGTTTGGATGCTCACCTTACTAGACCTGGATGGAGGTGGGTGGTCCTTGGACTTCCCACAGGGCAGGGAACCCTGATGGCTCTTTGGGCTGACAAGGGAGGAGGACTTTATTGGGGGAGGGGAGGGAAATGGGAAGCAGCGGTGGGGAAGAGAAAGAAATCTTTAATAAATAAATAAATAAACAAACAAATAAATAAATAAATAAAAAGAAACTGAAGAAGATATTAGGAGATGGAAACATCTCCAATGCTCATGGATATATAGAATTAATATAAACAGATATTCCTACCAAAAGCAATTTGAAGATCTAATACAATCCTAACATTATTCCAATGTAATACTCTAAAGACCTTGAAAGGACAATTCTCAATTTCATCGGGAAAAGCAAACAAATGGTCAACCAACCAAACAAACAAACAAACAAAAAAAACAGGATCACTAAAACAATCCTGAACTACAAAAGAACTGTAGGAAGTCTCACATTCATGATTTAAGGTTGTACTAGAGAGCTATAGAAAACACACACACACACAAAAATCTAGTATTGGTATAAAAACAGACACATTGATCAATACAGTTGAATTGAAGTTCCAGACATAAATCCATACATCTATGGATACCTGACTTTTTAAAAATAATCCTCAAATACACATTGGAGAAACAATATAGCATCCTCAACAAATGGTCCTGGTAAAACTGGATATCTGTACATAGAAGAATCCAAATTGATCTATATATAATGCCTGCAAAAAAACTCAACTCCCAGTGGATCAATGACCTCAATATAAAAGTAGGAACACTGAATCAGATGGAATGCAAAGAAGGAATACCTTGAACTCATTGTCAAAGGAAAAGACTTCATGAACAGAAGACTGATAGTACATGCACTGAGATCAACAATTAATAAGCAAGACCTCATGAAACTGTAAAGCTTCAGAAAGGCAATGGGCACATCATTTGAACAGATGTAGGCTACAGAATGGGAAAAGATTTTTATCAACCCCAGAAAACTGGAATGATACCCTCAGCAGACCTTGTTACTCAAGACTATTTTAGCCATCCTGTTTTGTTTTCTTTTGCTTTGTGTGCATGTGTGTGCACGTGCCTGTGTATGTGTGTGTGTTTGTGTGGTCTCTCTGTGTTTGTTTTCTATATGAAGCTGAACATTTGTCCTTTCAAGTTCTGTAAAGAAATATGCTGGAATTCTGATCAGGGCACCATTGAACACATAGATTGCTTTTGGTGAGGTGGTAATTTTCACAGGATTAATTCTACCAATCCATGATCATGAGCTCTTCTGGGATCTTTTTTTCTATTTCTTCCATTAGTGACTTAAAGTTTTATTACATGAGTTACAATTGCTTCAGTAGTTATCTCCTATTTCTTGGTTCATTAAAGAGCTATAGTAATAAAAAATTGTATGATAATGGCATGAGACTCATTGATCTTAAGTTTTTAGTGACCTCAATGTATATTATTAACTCTGGCTATGAGGTTCAATGAAATTTTCAGGGTTTTAGAATTTAAAAGAAATTTTAATCATAATGCATTTCTACACTAAGCTATCATGAAAATGCAGATTGAAAGTTCTTTGAAATTTTGACAAGACTGATAAAAGCAAATGATAGTACATTCTGTGGAGTATACAAGAAAGGGAACACTTATTCATTTCTGGTGGGAGTGCAAACTTATACAGGCACTATGGAAATTAGTGTGAAGTTTCCTTGAAAAGTTGAAAATTTACCCACCACAAAATCTAACTATATCTTGGGCATACATTCAAAGGACTCTATCTCTTACAACAGAGCTACTTATTCATCATTGTTCAGTTTTGTTCTATTAATAAAAGCCAGATATTAAAAACAGCTCACATATCTATCAAACTGATAAATAGATAATTAAAATAGATAATTAAATTTACACAATAGAGTATTATTTGGCTGTTAAGAAAAATAAAAATTACAGGTAATTGATCATTTTTAAACTAGAAATAATAATCACAAACCATATTACATGTTTTTTCTTATATGTGATTTTGTGCTTTTAAGCTTTAGTGTTATGTGTGTAGGTTTATGTGTGTGTGTGTTAATTAATTTGAATAAGTGTAGATGTTAGGTAGCTAATAAGCAGCTAGTGGGAAAAAGGATTTTTTTTTATAGAAATAGAATATACTAATTTATAGAGATAAAGCGGAAACAAGAATAGAAAGTTTAAGTGAAAAAAAGATGAATGGGCAGTGTAGAAGAGGGGATATCGTTAGAACTAACACAAAAATATATACTTATATACAAAGGTTTTAAATAAAGTCACTATACAATGGAGGATACAATGACCTAACTAGTTATTTTATAACACAAAGTAAAATCTCCAGTTCCAGGAATACATTTTATGTTGTGGAGTGATTAGCCAATTAGGTTTCATAAACTCTCCTCAAACATCACAGGCTATTTCAACACAGCTATTGGGTATCCTCCACAACCTGATAGTAAGACACTATTGTTGAAGAGACCACTTATTTATATCATCAAACATGGAGAAATTGAGCTGGTGCCCAGCTAGAAGCTTCAACACTACTAACTAGCATTCAGTGTTTTAGGAAGTGCTTTATCCTCTTTACCAGAAGAGGAAATGAATTATTAATATTATCCATATACAAATCTGTAACCTAAAATAGTGAACTGCCTGTAAACTATACAGTTACAAAGGAGATGGAGTAAACAACTGCTTATCAATTAAATATAATGCCTACTCCATGAAATAGAACCCATCCCTGATACTGCTAAGTGTCAAAGAATATGAGAGTAGATTGGTCTTGAGGCCTAGGGCACAGCATTCTACTGTTATTCTAGTAAAGTAATGGAACAATAATATGACTCTTGCTGATACATTTCTATATCTATCAGTGCATTGCTGAACCTTCATCAGAAAAGTGTCTTCTTTCAGGTAATAAAAACAGAGACCCACAAATAGATGATTTGCTGAGAGTGATAAACTTTGGATCACTCAGTCCTAGCCTACATGTTATCTCTATCAACTTCCTCCCCCTCAAGTTTCTGGTATCTATGCAAAATAGGAAGTGGTAGGGTATAAGAGCCAGAGATGATAAGTGAGTCTTCAGACACAAAGAGGCTATGAACTAACCAAGCATGACTAAGACCTACTCAAGTCAAACCAGACAGAATCCCATCACTGAGAATGGAAACAAAATATGAACCCTAATCCTAGTCAAGATATTATTATGGTTGATATCTATCAGAAAAGGGAAAATTAGTTTTCTCCAATATAGTGACACTGAGTTTATCTATCACACTCCAAGGATGATCCCAAGTCCAGGAATAGTCAGACAACACAAAGTACATTCATATTATTTTTTGAGTATTTTTTGCTTCATTGGGTTTTTCATTCATATTTTTATTTCATTTTTTTTCTTATTGAGAGAATTGGGGAAATAAAGTTGGGTATATAGGGAAATGGAATGGATCTATGAGGAGGTGGGTGTGAGAAAGAATATGATTAAAATATATGAAAAACAGGTTAAAAACAGTTGAAGATCAAAACATCTCAGGAGTTTAGGAGGTCTGTACATATAATTTATTTTGTATAGTTATTACTTGAAAGCTTGAGATCTTAAGATTGAATCTTTAGCATCTATGAAGGATATAGTGTCTGATGCCTTTAGTTCCAGTGAGAAGGAGGCAGATGGAAATTTAGAAATTGTTTTCTAGCCATTCTAGTCAAACTGGAGAGTTCTAGGTTCTCAGTTGAACCTTGTAGGAAACCTTTTCTCAACAATTAAGGTAGACAGCAATGTTGGAAGAAACTCAATATTAAACCTTGGTTTCCAGTGATGCACACATGCACACGAACACACATGCACACACACACATTTACACTTACCTGCATGCAGATATATTAATACACATAAGTATGTATGGACACATATAGTATACACACATGACATACACACACACACACACATACACACACACTCACACAACTTTTTCTTGGAAAGCAAAGGTAAAACTCTCAAAGGATGGGAAGACCAGAGCTAATGACTGGTATGGGAAATCAACCTGTAAGCTAGTTGAATTCCATCACAATTCTGCTAGCATATTTCTGTGAAGTAAGACAGAGAATTTTGCCCTGATTTAAATTCCTTGCCCATATATTGTTGGTGCCTATCACTGGTCAAGTAATCCCGTTTTGATGTGGGAGTGTCATATATCAATCTGTTGATTTTATTTGTTAATTAATACAGAAACTGCTTGGCTTGATAGGTTAGAACATAGGTGGATGGAATAAACAGAACAGAATGCTAGGAAGAAGGGAAGTTAGGCAGATGCCATGCCTTTCCTCTCCAGGGCAGATGCAATGAAGCTCCAGCCCAAGATGGAGGAACACTAGAATCTTCCTGGTAAGACACCACCTTGTGGTGCTACACAGATTATTAGATATGGGTTAAAGCAAGATATGAGAGTTAGCCAAAAAGAGGGTAGATATAATGGGCCAGGCAGTATTTAAATGAACACAGTTTGTGTGTTGTTATTTTGGGGTATAAGTTAGCCAGGCAGCCAGAAGCTGGGTGGCAGGAATGCAGCCTGCAGCTCCTTCTACACTGT
Source organism: Alexandromys fortis (assembly GCF_014885135.2). Classification (NCBI taxonomy): domain Eukaryota; kingdom Metazoa; phylum Chordata; class Mammalia; order Rodentia; family Cricetidae; genus Alexandromys; species Alexandromys fortis. The sequence goes on from NW_026067933.1 coordinate 5,507,734, forward strand.
TTAGTTTCGTGAGTTTTCATATTGTCTTTAGTTGCTAATTATGACATATGTTATACATTTATTTTTATTGCATTATCTCCATTTCTTAAATAGACTTAGGCATTTATTGGCTGATTTGCTATCCAGTATATTTTCAAATAGTATTTCATTATATAACAGAATCTCTTAATGTAGTAGAAACAATTTAGCTTAGAAAGACAGTGTTTCTCTGTATTTAAACACTGGTTACACTATTTTCTCTCTGTAATCTGAAGTTCTTCCTTCATGCTATTTATGACAATGAGTTCTAGGGATTTTGTTTTCTCCAGATGTCCAAACAAAGACAAGCAGCAACAAACTTCAAATCATTTATTTCATCTCAATAATTTACCAATAAAACAAACATTCTCTTTTATAAATATAGCCAGATGGTTTTTATATTTAAATGAAAACACAAAAGCTAACTCTGTTTTGTGTTTCATCACTGACTTGGGTGTTCTTGAGAAAAATCTCATAGATTCTCTGGGCCTTTTTTTGTCTTTAACATGACATAAGATAACATTTTAAGGATGGGTGATTTACCATATACTTTTTTGTACTGGAGGACAAAGAAGAGATGAATAATTACTTATTTAAGCATGAAAAACAAATTTAAATGTAAAGTTAGTACCATTAATAAAAGATATGTCCTGATACAGAGTGGCTGCCATGCATGGGGATCACATTGCAGAGCAAAGAAATTTCTGCCTTCAGGGGCAAGCAGACTTTGAGGTGTTTAGCACCAAGAGAACCACAGAGTGGGGCTGAATCCTCCTGCAGTGGGAGTGGAGTTGAATGGGAAATGGCACATGTGGTTTGAACTGTGCCCACACTCCCCTCAGCAGGTCCCTCGGAGCCTGAGCTGTCTGCATTTATCATCATATGTAGAGAGATCAGACATGGATGGAACTGAGGTGAAGAAAAGGTTACCTGCTTAGTGCCACTAGGATGGGATTCCAGTGCTTACTCTCTGCAGGGACCTAGGGAATTCAATTTCAAGCTAAATGTTCTAAGTATTTAATCTTTTAAATAACAATCATTACTTTGTTCCAATAAATTAAATCATCTGTAGGTAACTGTGACATGGAAAAGGAGGATTGTTATTTAAACAAGAATTCTGAAAATTATGATTAACTTGTTCCCTTTGAAGTTAGGGCAATTGAAAATATATTCTTTATAATATCGCCAAGAAAATAGTTACTATAAAAATAGGTAACTGATAAAATTGCCTGAAATTTAATTTTAAGTATTTTAAAGAAACTAATATGATTCAGAATTTTATACTTATGTTCCAAGGGAAGATGAGGTACATGAAACTTGAGTTTGTTTACTAGATGTCAGAGCCAAATTAAAGAGCTCTAGCTTTAGAGAGAAACCTTGTCCCCCAAAATAAGCTATAACAAATTCAATAATGTATGCACTAAGTTATTTGAAAGAAGTCAATTAAAATAAAATTATCAAAACTGTAGATAAATGGGAATTAAGTGCAAGTACTATGGGTGTTGATTGTTTATATGTGTATGTCTCTGCAAGCATACACACTGTAGTGCAATTATGGAGGTCATAGGATAACTTGGAGATGTTGATTCCCTATTTTAATCTTATGAGATCTAGAAATTAAAATAAGGTTGTCAGCCTTAGAAGCAAGCAACTTTGTGGGCTGAGCCATCTCAGTGGCTTATAATAGAAATATTAACAAAGATACATTCTGTGACCAAAATCTCAATTTATCTGATTTTTACAAATTAAATATTTAATTTAATTAAAAATATTAATTCATGTCTTAAACAACTATTAACATTTGAATGAACATGGAACACAAAGTTTTTTATCATCATCATCATTTTATTACTATTTTAGCATTGATTATTATTATCTTTGTCTTCAAGACATAAACTACGTTCTACCATTAAAACAATTAAATCTTTGTGTTAGGAAGCTAGGAATGGACCCTAGTGAAAGAAAGAACCTTTCAAGAACAGTAAAATGGAGTATAGTGTTATAATGAGATAAAGTGGATATGAGAATATGAGGAGTGAATGGGGAGGGGATGAAAGCACACAGTAAAAAAGGGAAAATAGACAACTAACATTAAAAAAGCTTTTAATCACCATCAATTGAGAAAACAAGATATTGTATGACAAAACTAATTTTAAACAATATGTATACACAAACCCAGTCATGCAGAAAGTACTATCAGGAAAACCCCAACCAAAGAAAGCTAATAGATAACCTCCCACCAACAAAACCCAAAAAAGAGAAACACACAGTCACTACCACCAAAAATAATTAAATAAAAATAAAAATAAATGAATACCCAGAATTAACAACCACTAGTCATTAATATCTCTTAATATCAATGGACTCAATTCACCTATAAAAAGACACAGGTTAAAATAATGGATATGAAATCAGTATCCAGCATTCTGCTATATACAAGAAATACACCTCAACCTTAAAGACATTACCTCAGAGTAAAGAGTTGTGAAAAGGTTTTTCAATCAATTTGACCAAGAAACAAGCTAGTGTAGCTTTACTAATATCTAACAGATTAGATTTCAAATTAAATCAATCAGAAGAGATGCATAAGGACACTTTATACTCATACAGGAATAATCCGTCAAGATAAAATCTGAATCCTGAACATCTATGCCCCTTATAGAAGAGTACACACATATGTAAAAGAAACAATACTAAGCTTACATTGCACATCAAAGCCCACTCACTAATAGTAGAAGACTTCAACACTCCATTCTCACCAATGGACAGGTCAACCAGAGTGAAACTTAACAGAGAAATGAGAGAACTAAGAGATGTCATGACTCAAATGGACTTAATAGACACCTATAGAACATTCCACCCAAATATCAAAAAATAAGCCTTCTTCTAAGCACCTCATGGAACCTTCTCTAAAATTGACCACATACTTTAAAAAATCAGACTTCCAGAGACATAAAAAAAATGGAATAACCTCCTGCATCTTATTGGATCTCCATGGTTTAAAGTTAGAATTTAATGACAACACTACTCACAGAAAACCTACAAACTTATGGAAATTGAACAGTGAATTATTGAACCACACCTGGGTCAAGGAAAAAAATAAGAAAGAAATTAAAGACTTCCTAGAATTCACTGAAAATAAAGGCATAACATACTCAAACCTATAGGACATTATGAAAGCATTATTAAGAGGAAAGTTCAGAGAACTAAGTGTTCATATAAAGAAAGCTCACACTAGTGAATTAACAGTATACCTTAAAACTCTAGAACAGAAAAAAAAAAACAGATGCACCCAGGAGGAGTAGAAGACATGAAATAATCAAATCAAGGGCTAAAATCAATAAAATAGAAACAAAAAAAAATCTCCCAAAGAATCAATAAGACAAAGACAACCACACTAAACCTGAGAGAAGAGAAAGCGGGAAGTAGCCTTCGATTCATGGGTACATGAGACCACTTATTAAATATAACCCCATTAGCACAGACACTGAAAGAAACATGAAATAATTGGGACCTCCTGAAACTGAGAAGCTTCTATAAAGCAAAGGACACAGTCAATAAGACAAAAAGGCAACCTACTGAATGAGCAAAGATCTTCACCAAACCCACATGAGACACAGAACTGACCTCCAAAATATATAAACAACTTAAGAAATTAGACATCAAAATTACAAATAACCCAATTAAAAATGGACTACAGAACTAAACAGAATTGTCAATAGAAGAATCTCAAATGACTGAAAGGCACTTAATAAAATGTTCAACATCCTTAGCCATTAGGGAAATGCAAATCAAAACAACTCGGAGATATCTTACATGAGTAAGAAAGCTAAGATCAAAAACACCAATTTTAGCTTATGCTGGAGAGGATGTGAAGTAAGGGGAACATTCATCCATTGCTGGTGGGAATGTAAACTTGTACAACCTCTTTGGAAATCAGTATGGAGGTTTCTCAGAAAATTGAGAATCAACCTACCTAAGAAACTAGCAATACCCTTCTTGGGCATATAACCAAAAGATGCTCAATCATACTACAAAGACATATGTTCAGCTATGTTCATAGTAGCATTATTGTTTGTAATATCCAGAAGCTGGGAACAACCCAGATGCCCTAAACCAAAGAATGGATAAAGAAAATGTGACACATTTACACATTAGAGTACTACTCAGCGGTAAAAATCAATGACATCTTGAATTTTGCACACAAATGGATGGAACTAGAAAACATTCCGATGAGTTAAAGCACACCAAAAAGATGAATATGGTAAGTACTCACTCATAAGTGGATACTAGCTATAAACAAAGAATATTAAGCCTATAGTTCATGATCCTATAGAAGCTAAGTAACAAAGTGAATCATAAGAAAAACTCATATGAATCCACTTGGAAAGTCGAAATAGATAAGATCACCTGACAAAATTGAGAAAATAGAGGTGGGGGAGAAAGGAGGGGAGAAGGAGAAGAGGAGGGGAGAATGGGAGGGGTAAAGAAATATTGAGGGAATGGGATAGTCGAGATGGAAGAAGGACAGAGATAAGAGCAAGGAAAGAGAGATCTTGGTTGAGGGAGCCATTGTGGGGTTAGCAAGAAATATGGCTCTCACGAAATTCCCAGGAGGGCTGGAGAGATGGCTTAGTGGTCAAGAGCATGGCCTGCTCTTCCAAAGGTCCTGCATTCAATTCCTGGCAACCACAGGGTGGCTCACAACCATCTGTAATGAGGTCTGGTGCCCTCTTCTGGCCTGCAGACATATACACAGACAGAATATTGTATACATAATAAATAAATATTAAAAAAAAAAACAGAAAAAGTCCCAGGAATCCACAAGGATGAGCCCAGTTAAAACCCTAAGCAATAGAGGAGAGGATCCCCGAACTGGCTTTGCCCTGTAGTCAGACTGATGAATATCTTAAATATCGCCATAGAACCTGCATCCAGCAACTGATAGAAACAGAGGCTTTGGGCTGACGAGGGAGGGGGACTTGATTGGGGGAGGGGGAGGGAAATGGGAGGCGGTGGCAGGGAAGAGACAGAAACCTTTAATAAACAGATAAATAAATAAATAAATAATAAAATAAAGGGGGAAAAAAGAAACAGAGGCAGAGACTTGCATCGGGGCACTGGACTGAGATCCCAACGTCAAGATGAAGAGTTGGAGGAATGAGAATATAAGCAAATTGTTGAAGACCATGTTGGGTACACCCATTGAAATAGTCTGTCTTAGCTAATTGGAGCTCACCATTAGCTGGACTGTAAAGGAACAATCATAGGCCCACGTTAGTCCCTCTGAATGTGGTTGACAGTTGCATGGCTGGAGTTGCATGGCTGGAGTTGCATGGCTGGGGCAGTCTGAGGGGCCACTGTTAGTGGCATCAGGATCTATCTCTCTTGCTTGTACTGGCTCTTGGGGAACTTATTCTCTTTGAATTGATGCATTGCTCAACCTAGATATAGTAGGGAGGGCCTTGGACCTTCCTCAAAGTAATGCACTTACCATCTCTGAGGACTGGGTGAGGTGTAGGGCGGGGAGTAAGCGGAGGGAATGGAAGGAGGAGAGGGACTGGGAACTTGGATTTGGTATATAGTAAATAAATTAAAAAATAAAGATGGATGGGAATTCAAACAGAGATAGAAAAGTAGGAGAGTCGAAAAGACGCCGTATAGCCACCAAAGGAGAAGATGCCAGAACCTAACCACAGCCTTGTGACAATACACAGATTATTAGAACTGGATCAATTTAAGATATATGAACTAACTAAGAATACATCTGAGCCGTTGGTCAAACAGTATTTTAATTAATGTGGTTTTGTGTGATTATTAGGGTCTGGGTGTCCAGGAAACAAAAGTACAGTCTCTGTTTACAAATGGCACCCAACATTTGTGGTACAAAATCACACACACAAAAAGCCATTTGTCTGAGTTCTTTTAGCCACTGTCACAGGCTAGAGCTGAACCCAAACCTAGCCACCTGAGTTCAGGAGGGAAACTAGTGCTCTCAACTTTCATCTACCTTAGCTTAGCTTCCTCTTCTGCCCAACTTGTCTATCCGTGGCTTCCCACGGCTCATGCAGCTTGCTGCGACCCCGGTGCAGCACCCACACAGCTTCCTGTGGCTTCCGTGGACCACATGTCTTGCTGCCAATCTTGCTTCCACATTCAGCTCCCATGTGGCTAGTGTGGCTTCCGTTGGCTCCTGTGGTCTGTGTGTACCCACTGCAGGGCTGCCCTGACCAGTGTTATTTTAACAAAAACCTGTTCAGTTTGGTTTTGATTTGTGCTTAGAAAACCCACAGGTTAGCAATATTGGAACAAGTAAGACCCAATTTGAACCCCAGTTTCTGACTCTGGGTTATTATTAGTTGTGCTACAGCACACTACCATATAAGAAGAGTAATAATCATTATCACCAAGCTACAAACCCTGTGACCTAGACAATGAACTGTCTGCAATATATACTGGTGTAACAGTGGTACAAATGTCATTGAGTAGTTAACTACTCTCTTGCTGGATTTAAGCCCCTCCATGATAGCAAATCCATTTCTGAAACTGCAAAAGTACTAAGATCCTGAGAATGGATAGGTCATGATCCCAAGAGAGCAATATATTTTTTTTTTTGTGAAGTAATATAGCAATAATGCGACTCCTGGTGACATGTTGCTATACCTGTAGATAAATGCATGGTTACACCCTCATCAAAGAAGCTTCTCCTTGCAGTAGTTAGTTATCAACACAGAACTCATAACTGGGCAATGTGTAGAGAGTGAGAGACTTTGAGGCACTCTGAAGTTCTCAACTCTTCCCTGAAGTAAAAAAGGATATTTTTTTAATTCACTGAAAAGATTTTTAAGAACCAAATCTACTGGATGAATCCAAAGAAAGTCACACTTGGATTTTTGAACATATAAACGTACAGACAAAAATCCCTAAAATGAGAAGAGAAAGTGATATGATTTCCCACTTCTAACTGAGAAGTTCTTTGCAACGGATACCTGTTTGGTAAGAGAAAGTCCGTTTTTTTTTGTAGCCTGAGGCTTTTCTCAGTCTCTCCCAGGTCCAGTGAACCAGGTTCTCTCCCGCCCATTGATTACCACAATTGCTTAGAGAATCATCAATCACTCAGAGGCTAATAATAATATAATTGCTTGGTGATCTTGGTGCTACCTTAAGTGTTCTGGCATCCTGTTCAATGGGTGGTCGGTCCCCTGGCATCTCTTTCTACCCCGCCTTTCTTTTCTCCTGTATTCAGTTTTACTTTCCCACCTGACTGCATTCTGTCTGGCCATAGACCAAATTATGGTTCTTTATTAACCAATGAAAGGTATATATGTTCATAGCCTGCAGAAGGACATCCCACATTAGTTCTTTTTAAATGAAGTTTCTCTAATATCATTATATTTCTATATAATAATAGATATATCTAACACACTCAAGATAGGCCCCTTGCCCAAGAGTAGTTGAACAATACAAGAGTTTCCATTGTGTGTGTGGGGAGAGAGTGGGCATTCATTTAGTTTTAATTTGATGTTTTTGTCTTAGTGTTTTTTTATTGGTATAGTTTGATTTTCAGTTTTGTTTTGTTTTTGAGAGAGGAGATAGACATAAACAGATAAGTAGGTAGATGGATAATTAGAAGGCTCAAACAACAGATAGATAAATAGATAGATACACAGTTAGATTCATAGATAGATAACATGAAGTAGTTGAGTGGGTGGTAGGGCAGTGGGAAAGCCTTTTAAAGAGTTGGGGGATGGTAAGGAATATGATGAAAATAGATTACATATAAAGAAAAGTTCAAACACCAAAAACAGTGATTTGGCAGAATATTTTGTCCTTGTACATGTTCACAGCCTGAAGTATTCATAGGGCACGCAGTTGTGCTGTTTTATGGAAAATCTGCTTCAGATCCCACCTCGTGTGAACTTTTCCACCCAGGAATTTTGCAAATAAAACCAGTGACAATAAAGGAAGAATAAATTGTGAAAGGTGTCTCCCCTCAGAATGTAGAATGCCACATGAAATACAAACTCCTACTACATGGTGAAACCTATAAGTGAGAAAAGGAAGACAAAACAAGTTGTTACATTGGAAATAAAGTGGCTACATCTCTAGTAGACAAAGTGGGTCATATAGATTGTACAGACAGTATGAAAATGTGTGATATTTATTTTTTTCTCTTTGTAGTCTGCATTAATAGTAGGTTTATGCAATATGTATGATCTGCAATAACCTGATAAAATCACTTTTTTCTCTGTACTCTGTACTGTGAGCTTGCTTAGGTGTGGTTTCACCTTTCTTTGCTAAATTTGAAGCTTGTTGTTTTAAACAAATGCGATAAATCCGTTTATTTAAAACTTGCTGATGAACATGTTTTTGAGAAAATTTTGAAAAACATGTTTATTAAGCTGAAAAGTGTATAAGATGAAGATACTTACAATTGCAAGAAAGCATGGGGAACACTAAGGAGATTTTCTTCTGTGATACATGACTCCGGCATCCTGTTACCACAGTGGTCAAAGTGATGACAACTCTTGGGTCTACTGACCTTTCTTTTTCCTGAGCATGGAACACCAAGGTTATTCTCACAGTATTATGGAAGAATTATTACATAGCCTGTAGATGGTAAAATATTAAAAGTAAAACATTTCCAGTGCTCTTTCTAGGTCAGTTAAAAAACATGTTGCTAAGAGAATCATCTAACACACTTAACTTAAAATATAATAAAAAAATAATCTGTTATTTCTGATGGTGCCAATATCCTGAAATTCATCCACCTAAATTTGTTTACTGAATTTATTCAATCAAATAAAACTATGGCTAATCACTAAGTAAGTGTATGCTTGGCATCATTTCATTTACCGTGTTTTTTGATGTCCTTATTCTAAACCCAGAACTTAAACGGCTTGATAGGCAGAAAGGTTGGGGATGAATTTTCACGCAAATATATATATAAAAAAACCATAATAAGAAAATGGACACAAATTTTCCTAGTTCTGTAAGCTTCCATGGGGCAAATTTGCATGATGATGACTTCCAGCAGATGGAGTCATGGCTTGAAGAAAGTATGCAGGGTACAAGAACATCACAGAACTCAGGACTGGCATTAGATAGATTTAGATGTACAGAATTGGGGGGCAGAATTGCTACCACATGCCAGGAAAACCTGAAAAATAAGAAGGAGAAGGTCATTGTAGTCTCACAGATTATTCACTTTACATATATGTAGTGTTAATGTTTGTTATGTTAGGCAAAACCACGCCAGACATTCCTTATTGACTACACATGTATTTCTTTTCATTTCACACTCCTCTGTTGTTTCCTTTCTTTATTTGAGACAACGGTTTGCCATCGAGCATAGGTTGTACCTGAATTCATTCTGTATCTAAAGCTGGTCTAAAAATTACAAAGATTCTCTCTTAGTATCCTCAGTTCTGCTGGGACTATAGGTGTGTGGTACCACTCCTGCAAAAATTGAGATGTTGGTAGATATTTTCTGCATGGTTATTAATACAACAAAGGAAAAACTTTGTTCTTAAATTTAAATATAAATACTATATCTGCAAGTAAACATACACACAAATGAATATGTGTATATACATAGGTATTATTTGTACATTCTTCTTAGGAAATGTGAGCAACAAGGTTTAGAAACTTAAAATATATAGAACTCCTAAAGCCAAAATATGTATATTAACCTACAGGGTCATATGAGAGAATAATTAGATGTGAGAAATTAAAATTAAGTTAGTAGAGCAAATGGAGAATGAAAACAAAATGCTCCTCCCTGAAAATATTGTAGCACACCAATACGTAAATATTGGTACAATTTACATAACTAGAAAAATCAAATGTCTTGAACTGAATCAAGTATAAAAATCCAAAAAAAAAAAAAACCAAACAACCAAACAAAAAAAAAAAAAAAAAAACAGTAAAGCTAAATAAAGCTATGCCACCGATAAAGCCAAACTCACAAAGCGGAAGGACAGTATCTTCCAGGTTGCAGAGGTAGATGCAACTCTTGAGTGAGGGTTCACAGGAGCACCTGATGTAGAATTTACAGATCCTGTCATGGATGAAGACATTTTCCCTCGACACAGCCATTTCTGTTAAATTGTGCCTCAAAATAAAAATGAAAGTCAATAATGGTGTGTTAAATTAGAATCACTGTGACAATTCTTTCAGAAGAAGTGACTATTTGGGAATGAACCATTTCCTTAAGAGCAATAGCCAGAAATAGAGCAACAGAAACAGTTTTCAAGATGGTCATCAAGAAAACTGGAAATTATGAAACCTCTAATTCATGAGTATAAAATAGGACTGGAAACCACAGAAGTAAGATGTTAATGGAGAACTGGAAATAAATAAATACAAGTTAGCATATCACAGAAAATAGTATAAAAACAAATATACATCTTTGCAACATCTAGCATCCAGGTTGGGAAAATGTTTCATTGGGTAAAAGTATTTGTCAACATGCATGATGAACTTGAGTTAGTTCTCCAGACATACACTGTGTTAGGGAAGAACCAACAAAGCTTTATTCTGACTCCCACATGTATCTTGTGATATGCCTACACACGTTGAATGGGCACACACACACACACACACACACACACACACACAAACGTAATTTAAAATTTTACCAACAAATCAAGCTAAATATTTACAAATATAATATAAAATATGATAAGATTTAACAACATTTCTAGGAAAATAGGATTTCTCAAATATTCTCATATAGCCATATTTGGCTATTAATATATTTGGATGAATTGGTATTTACTGCTGATGATAAGAATTTAAAAGTAATGCTACAGAAATAGGGCTGCTTCATGGCAAATAGTAAATATTACATGAGGGTCAAAGAGTATTTGCACATATATGTCAACTATTCATTTGTACAACTCTAACTTTAGCAGTATTAGCAGTATATAAATCCAGTCCCATCTTTTCATTCTAAAGGAAGAGGAAACATTTACAATTAGTAGATTAATACAGGGAATATGACTATGTTGCCTGATAACAAAGAGTTCACACAGACACGATTTCTTTAAAGAAGCATTTATAGAAGAATATTTTATTAATTTTATCCCAATCAAGAGAAAGAATAAGTCATAAAAAATTAGCCAAATGTAGAAATACAGAAACTGTAGGAACTAGGCAGCAATGGCCAAAAATGTAAAATTTGTGTGATAATATTCTAAATTGCTTCTAGTCAAAACATGATATGGGGTGTGTTAGTAGTACTAAAGTCACTCTGGTGTATATAAGAATGCTTAATGAAGATGTTTGATGAATACATCTAATGAGGAAATGTTAAGACTAGCTTACAAGTAGCAAAGTGTTTTATACCTTTAAGGACAAGATCTTATGATATTTATACATATTTCCAAATAACCACAGATATTGGAAACAATGCTTCAACAGGAATAAACACTATTTTTGTAAAGGTCATTTACAATTGCGTAGACTCAAGACATAGCTCTAGAGATGTCTGTTTCCACTTCAAAGTACAATGAGGGCAGGACCTAGAATACATCTTCATGTCTTAAAACTGACGCCTCAGGGTTAATTTTGCTCTTGGAGACATACATTTGCATTCTCAAGATTAGTGAGAACTCAGAATATTTTTAAAAATCATGTCTCCCAGGACCAATGATACTTTATCCTGCTTGACTGAACATGGCTGGTGGTGGGAAGCAAAGTAAGAGAGGCCAGTGGTTGTCAGCTATCATTTTCCCCTAGGATGTAAACAGAGAAAATCATGTTCTCGTGTTTATGGACTGTATTTGAGATTTCATACATGATACTTGATTTAGTGATTCCTGTGTCTTCCCTGAGGTACAAATGTGAATATAAGGAAATTCACTTTCTTTTTTGCTTTTAAGTGACTAAATATAATTGGTTTCTGATACAGAGTAACTTGTGTAGAAATGCAGGAGAAAGTTACTACAGACTGAAATTGAAAATACATTGCTCCTTATCAATAGTTAAAGGAGGGAAATGCTTTTCAGCAGATTATACATTTCAGGACAGGGATACCACACCCAGTAAATGAGTTATATTCTTCATGAGATAGGCATATGTAGTTATATGTAATTATCTCAAATCCACTTTAACCATAAGCATAATTTGACAATCAGTACCATCACTGAGTCATATCTAGGTAATTATTTCAAAGACAAAGCAGCCAGGGATTAAAATAACATCTCTTCTTAAATTTGACCTTTTTGTTAGTACTGAAATAGACTTACAAAAAATAACTTGTGGTGTTTCAGGTACCCTCTAATTCCAAAGCAGGGAATGTTTGTAAAAGTGGATTAAATTATTTGGAATGACTATAAGGAAAAATATAGTTTCAAATGGATTAATATAAAATTGATACAAGTACTTGAAAATGGAGATTTTTCTCTGTCTTGTCAAATCCCATTGGACTTATTAATTATATTGTTTGGCCAAAGGCTTAGGCATATTACTGACTAGCTCTCAAAATTAAATTGACCCATTTTTAGTAATATGTATCATGTTTCACCGCATGGCCATTTTGCTTACTCTTGATGCCCTGGTGTGTTACTCCTTTGGCACCTACATGGCCTCTCCCTGCCTTTGCCTTCTTTCTCTCTGTATCTTTGTTTGATTTTCTGCCCGGTTCTATTCTTCCTGGCCACTGGTTGAAACAGCTTTATTCATAAACCAGTGAGAGAGACACATCATATTGGCAACATTACAAAAAGACATCTTATATTTATGTACTTCCAGATGAGTTAGATAATTAAAAATTAATTTACAAAAAAATAGTCAGCATTAAGAGTACATATTGGCATGCATGAAGCCCTGTGTTCAATCCTTGCATCAATAAGAGCAACAAGAAAGGAAAAGAGAAGAGAGGAGGAGGAGAAAATTTACCTTCTTGTTAGAGATAACCTTTTCTTCTTTCTTCCTTGGGTAACTTTGTGTATCTACATATCTATTATCTCTTTTATTTGTTTTTCTTTTGCTTTTCTATTAGTTTAAAGGCAAAAATGATATGTGGCAACAATAGTAATTTTGCAGGCAGAAAAAAATGTTAATTTTTTTTGTGACAATGTTCTCCATTATAGTCAAGACATGGGATGGGAGGTGTTGAAAGTATGAAAATCACTGTTGTGTCAAAAGAATACTTGAAGAAAATGTTTGATGAATTCATCTAAGAATCTCCTCCTTTAATTTTTTCTCACTAGTATCCAAATACTTTACATTTCGAAGAACAAATTATTATGAAATCTTATATTTATATCTCTTCAACATGTTTTGCTTATTAGTACAATATCCTTTACACTTTTTGGGAGAAGATTGTTAGAGTATTTTTTATTGTTTTTATTGAGTTACACATTTTTCTCTACTCCTCTCCTTTTTTTCTCTCTCACTGTCTACCCATACCTGAGATCTCCACACTCAAAATTTACTAAGGAAATCGTGTCTTTTTCTTCATCCCCTGTAGATTCATATTGGATTGTTATATTTATTACATATCCTCAAATTATGACTAATATTAGAAGCAAGACTTCCATAATAATAGATAATACAATTTCAGAAATTCAAGCATATGTTAATCAAAAAAGGCTCTTTTGTGGAAACTTGAGGGTAGTACTGTATCATCTTAAGAGGAATGTTAGATAGTGTAGGCAGTAATAATTATTAAGTTGTAAAAATTAAATTTTGTGTTACCTAAGTATGAAATTTATTAAAAAATATTTGTAAAATTGACTTTAGTATTTTTCTTTTTTACTAGTATTTGCTAGTTATACATGACAATGAATTTCATTAGGTTTGGCCACACATGTATATAATGTATTTGGTTAAATTCACCCTTCATATGTTACAGCAATGAGAAAGTATATGGATCAAGAAATACATTGTAGGCATGGGTTGTGACAAGGATAATTTGTAAAAGTTTAGCCTCTAAACCTTCCCAAATACATTTACTTTGAGAGTATTTTAATTCACCTTGTGAAATTTTAAGCATTGTTTTTTCTTACAAAATGTTATAAGTGTGTTAATGCAATGCTTACTTTTGAACATGTTTTTGAGAAAAAATAAGAAAATTAAAAATTTATTTTTACCTACAAAATGAATTATGTAGATATGAGATTTATTTTTATATTTTGTATTTTATAAGAAGGGATGGAGTGGTACTGAACAAAACAAAAGTCTCTGCTGAAACTCCTGAATGCTGAAAATCAAAGTTTCTGCATTATTTTGAGCCAACTAGTCGTCTCTTGCCCTCAGATTTGCTCATTGGTATTGTTGGCTTGTTTCCCTCAAACTTAGCCAATAGCTCATGAGACACTTCAAATTCTTTGTACCTATCAAAGGAAAGTAATATACCAATAGCCAGCACGTGGTTCAACATGGCAATGTTGCAAACAGTGTTAGAACATTGCTCATAATATAGCATCTCCCTACTCTCCACATTAGCTGAAATACTTAAGTGTTGAAGAGGAGTAGCAGAAGGTTAACAATATGAATGTTCATCCCTATGATGATAGGTTTACACTTAGAGTAGATTTTGTCTTGGAGGATGAGTTAGGACATGCAAATCACAACCTAAATGTTTATGACTGAACTCCATAAACAGAATCTTGAGTGGCAGCGACAGGCACAAATGAATATAGGTGTGCCTCTGCTTTAATGGCAAGACAAATGAATGTCATTAGTTAGAATAGTGATAAGGAGAGGGTTTCTGAATAGAAGGGGTATGAGGAGTTGTTGGGCATGTTCTGTTTATTAACAATTTATGTGAGCTTAGTGATTCTCACTTTGTAAACTGTCTTAAATTAATTGATAGAATAATATTATCTGGAATATATTTTAAAAATTCAGAAACTTAACAACATATCAAGTATTCCAATCAATAACTAAGTAAATAATTTGAACAGGAACATTTCTAAAGAAGCTCAAGTATTCAATAAATAGAAAAAGAAATGTCCAACCTTTAACCTAATGAGAAAGGAAAATCAAAATTATAATGAGCGGCAATCTCCTTCCAGTATAATAATCAATATTCCAAACCAAATAAAAATAAAAAAATGCTGAGGATTTAAAGAGAAAAAGTCCTTACACATAGTTTGTGAAAGTATGAATTAGTATGTCATGATAGAAAACAGCATAATGGCTTCTCAAACCATCTTATTCAGTCATCCTAGTAATAATATAGGATGTTATTTATGACCAACACTGCTGTATCATGTTCAGATTTGTATTTATTAGAATTTAGTGTGGAGTACACACTTAAAAATACCTGTCAACTTTTAGCTTGGTAGAGTGCGTGCTGCAGATCATCTCATGCATGTGTAATGTATATTAATTTCTAATTAAGGGAATGAAAGCAGATTACATTATAGGAAATACAACTTTAGCTGACTGCTGAGGGCATGTCTCTTGGTTGCTTTTGATGATCATATGACTCTAAATTGCTCATCCCCTTTCATTTTATATTACTGGTTTAATTACTTTTTAAAATTTTCTTTAGTGACAAAAAGTTACTTTTATTCTTTGAGACAAACACAGAGAGTAGACACTTAAATCAGGGTCGGTGTTTATCCAAGTTGGTTGTTGAAACATGCCATTCATGTTTCATTTACATGATGCCAAAACATAGCCTTAGGAAGAGCTTGGACATGATTGACCCAGAGTTCAGAATACATCTTCTAAATATTCTTCTGAGTCTATATACTGACTATGACTCTCTGATATGACATTTTATTCCTGCTCAACTGTAGTATGGAGCTGCAGGCGTGCTTGAAAGAACATCAATTCTATACATGGTTGCCAGAGGTAGTTCATGTCTCTGAGGCAACAGGGAAATTTACAACCAAGTCTGTAGTGTATTATCTAAAAATATTTTCCTCTATCCTTCCCTATTTATATATTTATTTATTTTACTCAAAGTTGTGCTAAATCTTGGTCTCACACACTAACAGTGCATTCAGGTGAACATTCAGTACATGTGATTTTCCCAACTTTGCCAGAAAGGAAATTTGGAAGCTGCAACTTGCAAAATATGAAATAGCCATTAGTTAACTAACAAAAACAAACAAAGATATGCATCATCCTGAATAAGATAAAATAACAAGAACTTTCTTTCTAATTTTGACTGAAGAAGCTAAAACTTTGAAGTAACTATATGAAAAACCATTGTTTTCCTGTGTAAACATAATCCTGAAAAAAGAATGGGACCAATACAGACAAGCCCACACTTGAGAGGTTACCACAGTCCAGTCAGGGAGAAGGTGCAAAGGCAAGAATGAACACACTCCTGAAAAAATAGAACTCACTAAATTTGACATGAGAAATCAAAAATTATTGCAGATACTTGTGTTGCTTGAATGAGTTTATTTGATTGATTCAGAGTATAGACAGCTTAGGAATTGACCTGTACTCATATAGGAGCTTGATTTTCAAGGACAAAATCAAAATATTTTGGAGAAAAAGAACTGTCAAAATTGCTACTCAAATCACTGTTGATCTAATAAATAATTAAACTTATTAATTAATTATTAATTAATGAAATGATTATTAAAATGATTAAATTCTTAATCATAAAATTGTAAATATGATATTTAATGAACAGAAATATACAGCCAGCTTATGTATACTTCAAAGAAATGTTTCCAATAACACAAAGAGTACAACAAAATCACTAAGTAGACAAACTTTTTAAAGAAAGTAAGGTTAATCGGCTTACAGTTTGAACTATGTAAGCTGATGAGCAGGTATCCATGTTGGTTGGGGCTTTAAATATTGTCTAATCTCAGATGGAATCATGAGTATGTGGGAAAGCAAGAAATCAAACTCCAAGACAGGAAGCCAGAGATCTGTATGGGGTCAAGATTGCTTTTTCCCTAACAAATCTCTCTGGAAAAGCAACAGCATTAAGGGAGGGCTGCCTCCCCCGGGTCTTCTATGCTAGGGGCCACTGTTTTTCACAGCACTGTGTTGATGTCCAAGTTCCCAGAACAAGAAGCCTTGGGGAATAAATTATAGCACCAAGATTTTTTTTTTTACTTTATATTTGTTTTATTTTTTAATGGTCTGTGACAGTTTTTTTTTTTCTAATGTATGGACAGTTCTTTTTCTTTTCAGTTTGGTAACTATTAAATATTGGCAAGGTAATTCTAAGCTATATAGTTTGCTAGAATTTGGATTGACTTTATATGCAGTGCCATCATAAACAGTCATAAACAGTCTTCTGAACTGTGGTCCTAGACTACAAATCCAATCACTTTGATGTTGTTTTTCTTGATTCTATATTGTCAACCACAATCAATGAGGATGAATTTCATCCCACTGCAGAGTTCAGTATTTGTTACCTGATTAATTGATATTTGTGATTTGGGGGAAGGATAGAGAGAAATGCAAAGTTCTAGCCTTACTTGGTTTCAGTACTTCACTTTCTTAAGAAGTAGTTTCTGATAACCTTAGTGTACTACTGTGTAATTTCACTCTCTAGGATTTGCTCAAGACAATAAAAATAAAAATGTGAAAAATGATTGTTAAAGTTGATTTATTTGTAGTTGCTTCAGACTGGAAGCTGTGGAATATCTTTTTGTATGAAAATAAACTGATTTATATTCGTTCAAGCAATACAAATAATAAAAATATTGATTTATGCAACAACATAGGTTACTCTGAATAATAATATTTTTAGTGAAAAGCTGACATAGAATCATATAACACAACCTGATTATATCTTTATCACATTCTGGAAGAAGAGAAATTGATTCATGGTTGAAAAAAACTAAAGGAGCTATCATTGACTTTCAAGGCACTAGAAATGTATAATGACTCAAAGAAGTAGAAACAGTCACAACTTTAGACATGATGTTCACAGATATATTTCCCAGTTTCTCATACTTCTATAATCAAGCTTTGTTAATTTACCATATTTAAAATTATGTAAAATCACCTAATATTAAATACTTATAGATCATGTACATTTTTATTAATTATAGTTTTCCCAATTATTTTATATCTTGATCACAGTTTACCCTCTTGTTCCCTCCCTCTACCTCCCCTCTTCCCTTGCATCCATTCCTCCTCAGTCTCTTTTCACAAAGGGGCAGGCCAACCATGAGGGTCACAAAGGATGCCATTTCAAACTGAGGCAGGACTAAGCACCTCCCCAAGCCACTCATCATGGGGAATAGGTTCCCAAAAGCCAACTGAAGTGCCAGGGACAGGTCATGATCCCACTGCTAGGAGAGCCACAAACAGACCAAACTACACAACTGTCACACACATGCGAAGGGCCTAAGTGAGTCTCATGAAGGTTCTCTAGGTGTTGACCCAGAGTCTTTGAGATCCCATGAGCCCAGAACAGCTGTCTCTGTGGGTTCTCCTGTCATGACCTTGTTCTGCCTGGCTCATACAATCTCTCCTCCCTCTCGTCGACAGGACTCCAGGCTTAACTCAGTTTCTGGCTGAATATCTCTGCATTAGTTACTGAATGAAGGCTCTCTGAAGACTGTTAGTGTAATTATCAATCTGATTTCAGGAAACGGCCAGTTCAGAAACCTTCTACCCTATTGCTAGGAGTCTTAGTTGGTGTCATCCTTGTGGATTCCTAGAAGTTTTCCTGGCACCACGTTTCTTTCTAACCCCGAAGTGACCCTCCCATTAAGATATCTCTCTTATTACTCCCCCCCTTCAATCAGGCCCGCAACCTGTCCAACCTGATCCCAAATGTTCCTATCCTCCCTGAATCCCTCAATTCCAGTTTATCCAGGAGATCTCTTCTACCTCTCCTTCGCAAAGAAATCTCCGGGTTCCTCTTTGTACTCTCCTTGTCACCTAGTCTCTCTGGGGCTGTGGATTCTAGCCTGGTTATCATGTATTTTACAGATAATATCCACTTATGAGTGAGTATACAGCATGTTTGTCTTTCTGAGTCTGGGTTATCTCATTCAGAATGATTTTTTTTTCTATGTCCACTCATTTGTCTGCAAATTTCATGGTGGCTTGCTTATTTATTTATTTCAGCAGAGAAATTCTCCATTGTGTGAATGTACCACATTTTCTTTATCCATTCTTAGGCTAAAGGGCATCTAAATTGTTTTCAGGTTCTTGGTATAATGAATAACACTCCTACTTCTATGAATATAATTGAGCAAGTGTCTTCGTTGTACAATTTAGAATGCTTTATGTATACACCCAAGATAGATATAACTGGGTCTTGTGGTAGATTGATTTCTGATTCTCCGAGAAAGCACCATATCAATTTCCAAAGTGGCTATACAAGTTCACCCTCCCACCAGCAACGGAGGAGTGTTCCCTTTACTCCACATCCTATCCAATATAAGCTGTCAACTATGGTTTTGATCTTAGACATCCTGACAGGTGTAAAATGATGTTTCAGAGTCATTTTGATGTGCACGTCCTTCAAGACTAAGGATGTTACACTTTAAGTGTATCTCAGCCATGTGAGATTTCTCTGTTAAGAATTCTCTGTTTCGATTACTAACCCACTTTTAATTAGATTATTTGGTATTTTGATGTCTAGTTTCTTGAGTTCTTAATATGTTTTGGAGATCAGCCCTCTGTCAGATATGGGTCAGTGAAGATCTTTTCCCATTCTTGGGGCTGCCATTTTTTTTTTAGTGGTAAAATGATTTCATTTTTTTTAATTTATTAAAGATTTCTGTCTCTTCCCCCCCTCCCCCCCCCCCTTTCCCCCCCCCCCCCCCCCCCCCCCCCCCCCCCCCCCCCCCCCCCCCCCCCCCCCCCCCCCCCCCCCCCCCCCCCCTCCCCCCCCCCCCCCCCCATCCAGTCCCCCCCCCCTCATCAGCCCAAAGAGCAACCAGGGTTCTCTGCCCTGTGGGAAGTCCAAGGACCACCCTCCTCCATCCAGGTCTCGTAAGGTGAGCATCCAGACTGCCTAGGCTCCCACAAAGCCAATAGGTGCAGTAGGCTCAAAAACCCATTGCCATTGTTCTTGAGGTCTCAGTAGTCCTCATTGTCCACTATGTTCAGTGAGACCTGTTTTAACCCAGGCTTTTTCAGACCCAGGCCAGCTGGCCTTGGTGAGTTCTGTCCTTTGCCTTACAGAAGCTTTTCAGTTTCAGGAGGTTCCATGTATTAATTGTCAATCTCAGTATCTGCACTACCAGTGTTATATTCTGGAACTTGTCTCCTGTGCCAATTGGTTTACTGCTACTTCCCACTCTATCTTCTATCAGGTTCAACGTAACAGGATTTATGTTGAGGTCTTTGATCCACTTGTGCTTGAGTTTTGTGCAGGGTAATAGCAATGGGTCTTTTTGCAATTGTTTACGTCCCAGTATCCAGTTATGACAGCACTATTTGTTGAAGAACTTTTCTTTTTTCCATTGCATTTTAGCTTCCTTGTCAAAAACCACGTGTTCCTAAGTGTACTGATTTATATCAGGATCTTCAGTTTTATTTCATTGATCCACATGTCTGTTTTTATGCCAATACCAATCCGTTTTTATTACCATAATTCTATAGTAGAACTTGAAGGACGGAATGGTGTTACCTCCAGAATTTCCTTTATTGTACAGAATTGTTTTAGCTATACTGGGTTTTTTTGTTTTTCCATATGAAGCTGAGTATAGTTCTTTGTAGGTTTGTGAAGAATTGTGTTGGAATTTTGATGGGGGATTGCATTGAATCTGTGCATTGCTTTTTGTCAGATTGCCATTTTTACTATGTTAACCCTACCAATCCATGAGCAAGGATGATCTTTCCATTTTCTGATATCTTCTCCAATTTATTTCTTCAAAGGCTTAAAGTACTTGCCATACAGGTCTTTCACTTGTTTGGTTACAATAATTCAAAGAAATATTATATTTCTCATGGCTATTGTAAAGGATGTTGTTTCCTTGATTTCTTTTTCAACCCAATTATCATTTGTATATTGGAAGGGTAATTTTTAAAATTACTCTTGTATCCACCCCCACTACTGAATGTTTTTACCAGTTGTAGGAATTCTCTGGTAGAAATTTTGGAGTCACTTATTTATGCTATCATATTATATGCAAATAGTGAAAGTTTAACTTCTTCCTTTCCAATTTGTGTCCCATTCTTTTGTTGTCTTATTGCTCTGTCTAGAACTTCTAATACTATATTTAATTGATATTCAGAGACCAGCCTTGTCTTGTTTCTGATTTTAGTAGACTTGTTTTGTGTTACTCTCCACTTAATTTGATGTTGGCTGTTAGCTTTTGTATATTGCTTTTAGTATGTTTAGGTATGCTCCTTGTATCCTAGTCTCTCTAAGACCTTTATCATGAAGGGATGCTGGATTTTGTCAAAGAGTTTTTCATCATCTAGTGAGATGATCATGTGGCTTTTTTATTTCAGTGTATTTATATTGTGGATTACATTGACAGATTTTCATATGTTGAATCATCCTTGCATTTCTGGAATGAAGCCTAGGTGACCATGGTGAATGATCTTTTTGATGTAGTATTGGATTTGGTTTGTTAGTATTTTATTCAGTATTTTTTTCATCAATGTTCATGATGGAAATTGGTCTGTAATTTCCTTTTTGTACATATTTACATGGTTTGGGTATCAGGATAAATGTAAACTCATAAAAGAATATGGCAAATCTCCCAACTTTAAAAGCCAAATGCCAGATGGTTTCAGCACAGAATTCTACGAGACTTTCAAAGAACAGCTAATGCCAATATTCCTCACATTGTTCCTTACAATAGAAATAGAAGGAACATTGCTAAATTCTTTTTATTGTGTGTATTTTTAAGTATTTGGAAAAATAAAAATATTTACAGATTAATTTGAAACCTGCAAAATATGGTGTATTCATTGATGACTATGGCATGGGAAAGACATGATTAAAGCAGAATTGTAGGATCTAAACAGTGTAAGGTTTCACAGAAGATCATGATTCCATGAAAGAGTTGTAACTATATACAATTTAATAATAAAAATTAAAATTAGAAAGCTTTGTTTTCCTCTGACACATTCTGAAAAGATTCTAATATGTCTGTTTAGGAAAATCAGCTCTAGGTTTTTAGTATGCTTTTGACGTTGTTTCAGTCACTCTTCTGGGAGGCAACTTTAATGGTTTTGTTTTGGGGTAGAGAGAACCTCATCACTGTTAACTGTGCATACACACAGACATCTTCCCCAGAAAATGAGATAAAATCTATATGCAATATAAATAAATAGTTATTTATTCTGTATGTTCAGATATTAAATTCATCATTCCCAATTGGATAAATTTTGAGCCATAATTTCCTGAATGCAATATTAAATTTAAGGATTTGAAATTGTACATCCAGGTTTAACACACAAAATAATTACTGAAAAATACAAGGGATAAAGTAAACTAAGATCAGCTCATATAAAAAGGCACTGACAGTGCTGTGTACATGCATAGCATTGGGTTGGAAACAGTTTTTAAAAAAATGAAGCCTTGAATATTTATTCATGTTAATGTTATAAGTTCTAAGACAACTAGAAAAGTAGAACAAACATGTATTTTACAAGGCTATTCCCTTTGGTAAAGTATTAGAGGGCAAATCATAGTTCAGTCAGTAGAAATTCTTTAAATCGTTGTGAATTAAGGGGTATACTATTTTACAAATTACATGGACAAATCTTATTGTTTTTCTTTGATTGAGAAAGTAGTTTTGCTCAGAATAGGTGTGTTTTTATGTTGTTGAAATTGCTTTAACAATTTACTGCCTGTGAAGGAAAGTTACTGCCCTTATAGTATTTTAAATGTTGGGTTTACATTTCTTAGAGTTTAGCTAACACACTTGTATTTAGAAAAATAATTAACATTAAACAAATGCCACTCTATTAAACATTTGACTGGTAACGAATTTTTTATTAATATAGTGACATGATAATTGAAAAGTGAAATCAGACCTCATGTGATAAACAGGGTTTATTTTAATTCCATTTGTTGTGCTCATACTTTTGAAATTTCTATTTGATATACTCATATATCTTAATTTGAAGCATTTTTTTTCTTGTTGAAAATATATTTTCTTACAAAGAATATTTTTGAGTTTTATATGACAACTTATTGGGAAGCTTGCTGATGACTTAATTCAATTGTTCTTGAAAACAATAGATGACATATTTAATTTGTGTTGGTATTAATTTCTTATTCTAAAATTGTCTATTAATCCTTTATATGAAAATAAATGTAGCCGATGTGTTTAGGATGAGTTATTTTTTCAAGCAAAGGATGCAATTGTATACCACCATGTAGCGATTATAAGATTTATGGATGTACCGACAGTCCCCAAGCCTCAGCTGATTTATGTCTCAAAGCTTTCCAATGTTTTGAAACAATCAAATGGACAGTGCTAGTACTTAAATGAAACGACTAGCTTATTGCTACACAGCCATTATAGTACCATTAATTCTTAATCACTTGGAATGGCAACGAAACATGTTTTGATCTTTAAGATAGTGCATTTTAGGAATGATTGTTCTAAGGAGTGATTTCTAAAACACTGCCATCTTGTGGCACTGTTTCTGATATGAACTGATAAAAACAAAAACTGGTCTAATGAGATTAATAGGTAAACAAAAATTATTTCCATGGAAACCTATAGAACAAAAATAGCCTATAACTTAATTAGGAAGCATTCCTTCTCTGTTCATCCAGACTAATGTAGTATCATAAGCAGAAGGTATAATATATTCTAATTGCCTACACATTTATTATGAGGAAATAATTAAGGGAGAAATTTAGTCAATACTAGCTAATACTCTCCAAAGGGGAAAAGGCTTAAGTTTTAATAAACCTGAAGTACTTCTATAGAGAAATTCTGTATTAGGCTTGTTCAATATAAGCTTTATTTAAATCTTAGCAAACACACATACTCATTGACTGTCCTTGGCTTTAGATTGAACAGGATCTCATTTGCAGCATGATTTGAGCTATAAGTAATGTGGTATTACAGTGGCATGATTGAGTTGTTTGATAATTCAGGATCTTCTAATAACCCCACTCTCTCTTCTGATTAACTCAAACATATAAATAATATGTATATATAGAGTTAGCTTGAACTCTATTTTGTGACTGACAAGATTATGTCATTGAATTTCTGTACTTAGAAGCAAGTAAAACTTCAAATTAAGCCTTTTTTCCCAAAGGATATTTAAATATTTGCCATTGTTAAGACAAATAAAGAATATTTGATATGATCTAAAAATATCTCAAAATTGTTTATATGGTACTGGCAAAAATCACAGTGTCTATGTAAAACTGTAGGTTTAGAGATGTTCAATTGATGCATTCTATTATTTTAAGGTTTTATGTCATAAAGAGTCAGAAATTACACAACCATTATATGAAGATATTCTGAAAATTTAACCCACTGGAAAAGCAGCTACATGGTCTTTTGTTCTAAGAAGTTCCCTGGTAATGCACCAGGGGCATTTGATAGATCGCAGACATAAAAAGAATATTTGTACACTCTCTTAAGATTTGTTTAGGCCTATCTTGTAGCTGAAACACAAGGAAGCAGTACAAAGTAATCCTGAGTAAAATGCCCCCAAGCTTTGAGTACTGAAATAGTTTTCATAAAATAAAAGGAAAACTCCTTATGTGGCAACCTTGCTCTTGCTCTCAAGACAGGCTTTTATTTTCTGTGGGGGAATTAATATGAGTACTGTCAATGAACTCAGCCTCGTAAGAATCCTTCCTTACATCTTTGCTAAATGCTTTTTGTTTCTGTACAACTTAGTCCAAAATTCAAGTGCTTTTACTTTTACTGTGGACTCAGAGACAAACTTCTCTATTTTCTTTTGGCATTGATCTTTGATGCTGTGATGGCATCAACAATATTAGTGGCCTTCCTCAGCATGTCTTCAAATTCTGAATACAGAATTAACCAGTGTTTAAAATAGGAAGCATAATAATTTGAGTAAGAAACAATGCTGTTATGGTAAGACAAAATACTTTTATGAGTGATATATTCCTTTCCTGCTGATCATTATTGCTCTAATTTCATTTTTAAAAGCCATTTGATTATGATCCAAAATGTGAAAAATAGTGTTTAGAGATAGAAACTCAATCATGTTTAGAATAAAGATGCTAATGTATATGCTATTTGAAAAAAGATTGTATTATTTTCCATAAAAGATGCAACAATATTCAACTCCAAGCACCACTTACACATGAACAGAATTCACAACTAAAAAAGTCATGTGCAAATGTGCCCTGCTATGTCTAGGTATTCTGTAGTCTAAAGACATCCTCTTGGAGAGACCATAGGTATGAATGTGATATTATGAATCCATAATGCAATGAGTTAAGAAGCTGAGGTTTGTGGAGAACATGCAATTCTAAAACATTTGAGACATTTTCAGTATACACATATGTACATATATAGATATATTTATGTGTATTATATATAATATACAGGTGCAAACATATTCTGTCATATACACATACACACACACATATATATATAAATAATATATTATTCAGCTAAAGTGGCTCTGAAGAAACAAAAACAAGATGTTTAAAAGCAACAAACATTTCAATATATCACTAAAAAACTAAAAAGCACTTTTAAGTTTGTGCATCTCATACCCTATTGCTTTAGAATGAAAAAAAACATTGATGGATTGGTCAATGAATAATGTTGACTTCTCTTTCTTGTGTGAATAATCCAGTAGTTGGAGAGCTGTAATTCTAGTGATTATTCGCTCTTAGAACAAATATTGTGATCTGAAGTTCTCCACTGAAGACTACTCATGCAGGTACAAAGTGATTCTTGATAAGTAATCAGAGAATACTAGCTCATTATTCATAAACTCTAACTCCTAAAATGATACAAAAATGTTTTGAGATTAGGGAAAAGTAATTTAGAGCACAGTGTGTTTATTCTTGCATGTGTTACAGGTAGGTCTCTAAGAGTTCCACAATGTCTTTATTCTTGCATGCAGTACAGCTAGGTCTCTAAGAGTTCCACGGTGTCTTTATTATTGCATGTGGTACAGCTAGGTCTCTAAGAGTTCCATAGTGTCTTTCTTTATTCTTGCATGCGGTACAGCTAGGTCTCAGAGTTCCAATTTAAAGTTACAAATACTATTCAGTAGAAAAAGCTAGTTGAAAATGGGAGGTTTGTCAAAAAAAATATTAAAATCATCTGAAATCCATCCTTTCAAAAGAATGATGGCGTTCAAAAACAAGACATTAGGTCAACTTTAGTGTGGTTTTTCAGCGTGTTCATCGTCCTTGATACTATAGCCTAGTTTCATGTTTTCACAATTTAGTCTTCAGCTTCCCCTATGGGCAGGATAGGGATATGCACATAGCAAGAACAGCCTCTAACTAACACATGGCACAAGATAACTCTTAATATCCTGACTTTCAAATATAGTAAATGGACCAATTTTTCTAATTCAAAGAACATAAAGAAAAAGTAGAAATAAATCCATAGGACTTAGCTTTTCATGGACATTTTCATCTTATTATTTTAAAGTTGTTTAAAAATGAGCATGGAAAATTTTCTACATTTTACAATATCATCTACTTTATTCAACCCCAAACTTGTCTAAGAACAGAAAGAAAGAAGATAGGTAAAATAACTATTGATGTTCAATGTTCAATATCACATTATTTTCTACAACATTCTAAATTGTCTCTAATGTCATATATTTCTTATAATTGAAACACACTATTTCTGATTAAAACTTAATTTTCTAATTCTCTTTATCTGTTTTAAATTAATTTATTTCAGCAATTCAAACCACTCTTCCATAATATCTTAAGCTCCAAATTATCATCACTTACACTCCTTTAGATTTTAAGACTTAGTACTCTAATAATAATAATATTATTAACAATAGAAGCTCCTTCCCTCAGTTACTTGTCCTTCAAATGCTTCATGAATCTCTAGTAGAGATATAGACAGATTTTGTGGTACAGGCAAAACTGCTTACAAAGTTGTGACTGCTATCAATAAAAATGTGTGTTCCTGGCTTTGTGTCCATTTGGAATCAATATTTCTCATTTACAGAATTTCTAGATGTTAGTGTCTACATTTTTCCTTTTATGACCTTCCATTTTTCTTTTCAAATTTTGCATTTCTTTTGACTATAAATATTTTTATGCTGTCTGTTTGTATTTAGCCATTTTTGTCTTTTCGTTTATTCAGCCTAAAAGTAAGTCATTAAAAATCAAAATTATTCATCCACTATATGATTTTGCATCATTAATTTAGTATACATTTGATATTACTAATGGCCAATCCTAGGCTTTTTTTATGTTCTTCATAGAAACCATTTTCTGTTTATTGTTAGTCTTAATCTACAACTGTCTATTCATTTTTGTTAATAAGAATGATAACTTCTTAGTAATTAAGATTAACATTGTAATTCAATTAGTTCACAAAATCTTAATCATGTATTCAATGGATTATCACACTTCCTGTTTTGTCTTTTTTGCTCATTCATACTTGATTTATGGCCAGATATATGAGCACTGGGGACAAGGACTGATTTCTTTTCTCATTTTCTATTTCTGTCCCTCTTTCCCCTCACTTTACTAATTGTTTTGTTCTTTTTCTTTCCCACAAAGATTTTCCTTGATATGGAACAATTAAAGACGAATTTTACTGAGGCTTTTATTTCACATGTAGGACTGCTGCGAGGGGTGGTCTTTCCTGTGGACTCACTAGAGATTACTCTGGGCTCCAGACACTATTTAGCAATTGCACAGACGGAAACAATGATTAGGGCCTATTACGTAATTACAAAGCTGTAGTTGCCAGCAGGGCTCCAGGGGGTCAGGCAAGGCTTTGAATATTTAAGAAAACTGTGGCATGGGAGGGGCAAACTCTGGGTCTGCCTTAAGCAACTTGAACATCAGGGACAGAGTCTAAATATCTGGCGGCTACAGGGATCGCCATCTCATTCTTTACTTGACCAGGGGATTTATGAAGGACCTTCTGGCAAACTTGTCCTAGAGGCCAGCTCTTCTTATTTTCTAAGGCACTCTGGTCGTCTAGGGGTACCAGCCTTGATCTGCCCAGTGCACAATCTCACCACCGGGTCAGCAATGAAAATATTATGAGTCCCCAGAGTGACAGGATTCACACCCCAATTTTTTAATTGTCCTAGCTTATGCTCCTACGATTCTTGGTCAAAGAGGCCATTTGGCTCACTTTGAGGAGGCTGTGAAGGACTTCCTGCCCGCAGTCTTGGCAATTCTAGTAGGGTTAGTTACGTCATCCTGAAACACCTGTACTGGCTGTTACCTTCTGCCAGGCCTTCTAGGATTGCCAAAGCATCTGAGAAACCTCTCTTTCTTTCCCGTGCAACAATCCGAAGGCCGAAAATTCACCATGTCTGTTCTCAAGATCCATATCAGAGAGATCTGTGACTCTGATGAAATTCCCACTGTTGAAGTTGATCTCTACACCTCAAAAGGACTCTTCTGACCTGCGGTGCCCAACATTGCCTCCACTGGTGTCTATAAGGTCCTGGACAAAACATACTATATGGGAAAGCCTGCCTCAAAGGCTGTTGAGCACATGAATAAAACTATAGCACCCTTTATGGTTAACAAGAAACTGAATGTTGTGGAACAACTTCTGATGGTCTAGATGGATGGAACTGAAAATACATCTAAATTTGGTGCAAATGCCATTCTGCAAGTCTCACTAGCTGTCTGCAGAGTTTGTGCCATGGGAAAGGGAAGCCCCTTTACCATCACATAGCTGAGTTGGCTAGTAACCTTGAAGCCATCCTGTAGGCACCATCTTTCAATGTGATCAATGGTGATTCTCAAGCTGACAACAAGGTAGCTATGCAAGAGTCCATGATTCTCTCTGCAGTGGTGTCCAGTTTCCCAGAAGCCATGGTTATTGGAGCAGAGGTTTACCAGAATCTGAAGAAAGTCATCAAGGAGAAATACAGGAAGAGTTCCATCAATGTGAGTAATGAGGACATTAAGTTTGCACCTAACACCCTGGAGAACAAGGAAGCCCCAGAGGTGCTGAAGAATGCAATTGCAAAAGCAAGCTACACTGTCATTAGCATAGAGGCGGTGCCGCTGTATTTTCCAGGTCTGGTAAGTATGACTTGGACTTCAAATCTCTGTACGTCACACCTGACCAGCTGGTTGAGTTGCATATGTCCTTCATTTGGAAGTATGCCCTGCTGCCTATTGATCACCCCTTTGACCATTCTTTTGGGATGGAGGATGGCAAGGGTAAAAAGATTGAGAAATGACTAGAACTGAGGTGCATGATGTGAAATTACCAAAAAAAAAGTACAAAATTACGAAAAGTGAAAAAAGAGTTAAAATGGAGTAGAAGAATTTAATTTTTAAAAAATAGTTTGACATTTGTTCTGAAATGTTGTTTTGACTTTTATTGCAACATCAGGTGCATGAGAAGAACAGACAATTCTGCAAGACTAATAATACAGAAAAGCCACGAAATGAAGGATGGTTATTGGCCGTCTCGGTCATCTATGCTAACCCCAGGTAGTTGTGGGTATTCTTCTTTTCCCTGGTTGAGCAGTCACAGGAAGCCATCCCATAGTATGCACTGCTGTTGCATCAGACTATCATTGTGTTAAAGTTTCTCATTCTGTCAAGTCTGCTTAAGTTTTACCCAGTGCTCCTCTCTACCTTCCAGAGGAGCCAACCTGCCAAGAAAGTGTTCAGCCCTAACAAAAATGAGCTCACTGCTTTGTGCTCAGGGCGGCTTTGTAGCACTCCTTTAGGACAGAGCATTCAGTGTGAATTTGCATTCGCAACTTCATTGACAGGTATTTAAATAATGCTAAATTCTCTTAAAGTTTACTATTCAATTACGTGTGTGTGTTTGTGTGTGTGTGTGGGGGGGTGTAGGTCAAAGGACAACTGTGGTTGTCAGTTCTATATTTTGCCTACGTGAGTCCTGGATTCAAACAAAGATCATCAAACACAGAAGTAAATATACTTACCTGATGAGATTTTGTTACTCTCCCAATCTTGGTTCATTTTCATTACAAAATCCCCTTAGATATTAGCTATTTAAAAATTAACATCACTCAAAAATGGAACCTGGTTTTTATGGTTATACAAATCTAATTCCACTTAATCATATTTAGGAAATAGTAAGTATATTACTTACTAAATAAAGCACACAAAATTAAATTATCCTGTGGTCTAAATTCTCCAGTAAGAAATAAATTTTATTCGGAACAAATCAGATGTACACCTTTGTTTTGTATACTTACTAATAAGTAACTTTTAATAGGTTTCCCAGTAGCAATTCTTTGTAGATATCACTCAGCATGAAGTTTTATTTAATGATGTACAGATAGCAAGTGAAATCCTTCACATATATGGTAAGTAAATCTTTAGGAAAAAAATATACTGTGTATTTGAAGAAATCATATGTTGTATTAGTTATTTTCATTATTGCTTTGACAAAATATTTAATCAAAGCAACTTCATGGGGAAAAGGGATTATTGCGGCTCCCCATTTCAGGGCTTCACAGTTCACCATCGAGGTGAAGACACACAATCGGGACCTGAGTCAGCTGATGGATGGCACTGCATCTTCAGTCAGGAGTCGGGGAGTGATGCGAACTTTTCTCCGTCCCATCTTTTCTTTCTAATACAGTCTAGGACCTAAGCCCAGGGACCGGCACTGAGGCCCTGGTCATCTCGCCTCCATTAACGAAATCCATCTAATACTTCTGATCAAGAGACTTGTCTCACTGCTTTTGTCAAGGTGGCAAAGTTAACCAAGACCAGCATTCACCCTGCTTTGAATTTTCATGTTCAAAAGGGTCATAAGCAAAACAACGTATAACTACTTCATTCATTAGGTAAACCTGTGTTTGCTATTGTTTATAATAAATGGTCTCAAGTTGTGGAGATTGATCTATTCATTCTTATGCTTATCTGAATGGTTTTTGAATAAAAATTAGTTTCCAGAATAAAATCCCTGCTTTCATCACATATTGACAGCCTTTCCCACTGAAAACAACAACCTTATAATGTCCTCATAAACAACATGATGTCCAAGATTCAGTCAAATAAAATATCCGTAGAATATAAATAAAGTGCTAATTTCAGTTAAATCTTTAACTGTTATGATGGTAAATTATTGTATAACAAGCTGTGTGTCTATGCTTCTGTGTGTATGTGTGTGTAAGTGCTCAAAATGCAAATAATTAAATTTATATTCTTTGTGTCTTTTTCTTTTTTTCAAAAAAAAGGCATCCAACACAAGCAAGTTATTTAAATTCTTTGGATTTCTCATCCCAGAATACTGTATTCTTTCAAACTACTTCTTATTTAACTAAAATCCCAGGGGCTAGAAGGCTGCCAAGAAGTATAGTATTTCTGGCTCAAAGAACAAGGACAATTCCTCCAAGTGTGGAATGTATTGAAAGTTGTTTATTATAAACACGAAGATGCTGAAACTCTATTCACTGTAAGACAAATTGAAATCCAGTGCACTTGAAGGTAAGCATTGCAGAAGCAGCTGCAGCAACAAGCTTGTTGGAGTCGGCAGTTTTAATGAGAACATTATGAAAAAGTTGAATTTTGCTATTTTCTATTGGCTGTCAACAGCATCTATTCACCAGTATTTTCTGTTATAGTAGAAAAGTTAATCATCTGGATTCATTGAGCATTCCAATAAGCATATCATTATCATATAAATATACTCTGTACCGAGAAAACCTTCTGTGTTGTAACTAGACAGTGCATGATCTTGCAAGGTCATTGAATCTATATAAATCAGGATTTTGAAAAGGCCTAGTTTATGGCAGTTTATTGTTGAAGAGAGCTGTGAAGCATTGGGAGAAGACAGTGATAATGTGCTTCTCCTTAGAAACCTCAGTGACTAAAGAAATTAATCACAAAAAGTGACAATTGCACACAAAATTATTCTGCTGTTGTTTAATTTCTTAGCTGCTTGCTCGTGGCAGGGTATGCAGTTCACACAGGCTAGACCTGTGGCAGAATTCATTATCTTGTTTCCCAGAGGTGTGCAGATGTAACTAAACTTCAAATAAAGCTAAACCTGTGCTCAAACAGTAGTTAGGATCAGAGTTCTCGAGCTTTCAACATCGCTGTTCTCTGGCCTCTCCCCTCAGCATCTATCGAACCTCTATTTCATGTCTTAATGAAGCCAGTGAGAACAAGAGAAGATTCATGTTCTGAGATGCTCACAATGATTTTGAATTGATTTTGGGGGAATAGGTACAGTTGCAGACCGTAGATGCTTTGCCAGACGATGAGTGCAGACTAGCACCAATGTCCTCCCCCCGTCTTTCTTTCCTTGAAAATACATAAGCTGTAAAAGATATCAAAAATTGGGTGCTTTAATCTTAACAAGGGTTATGATCATTAACCAGAAGACGCATATGAGAAATAATAACACTAAGAATTTCATAAAATTCTCACTTAAAAAAATGTTTGTATGTGTGTGAGCGTGAAGGCACAAAGGTGGAGGTCGGAGGGAATCCTGGGTGTAGGAGCCCGTTCTCACATAGCCAGCTAGGGTTCCTGGTTTTGAGGGACATTAAGGCTAAGTAAGTGTCAGATAAAAGAAACTGAAACAGAAAACACAGGATAGAACTGGCAGGTCAGTTTGGTCATGCCAAAACAGTCAAACAGCCCAAAGTTTATTTCTAAACTTGCTTTTGTATAGATCAATGGCAGAAGACAGAACAAAGAGCCATACCGTCAGCCAACCATTTTCCTGCACTGTCTTTGGGAGAAAACATAAGCAGGTTCATCACTCATGTGAATTCTGCTGGCAGCAAACAGCTTTCTTTTTTTCTACTTCTTAATAGATAACGTATTCTTTTCTCATGGGCAAAATCTCTTCCCCATGGGCTTAATCAGAACTTTTTCACAGTCCTCAAGGATACAGACAGAGCAGGCACGCTTGAATTCAAATGAGTATTTTAAGTCACAATTGACACCAAATGGAAACTGAGTCACCCGTGGGCTAACACACTTGTGAGAACTGGATCTCTTTCTTTTACATGCTTTCTGGCACTCTAACCCAAGTTGTCAAGCTTGGTGTCAAGTTCCTTCACCAGTAATCTAGTAATCCCCGAGGATACATATTGTGTAATATCATTTTAATTATGTAAAGGTGTGTTCCATTTGTTTATGCTACATTTGATTAACAATGTAAAGATACACTGTTTAGCCTGCCTAAAGTACCTGATTGGTCTAATAAAAAGCTGAATGGTCACTAGCTAGGGATAGGCAAGACTGGCAGTCAGAAAGAATAAGCAGTAAGAGAAATCTAGGCTCTGAGAGAAAAGAAAACAAGGAAAAAGAGAGAGAGACACCTTGAATCAGCCATCTAGGAAGTTTGCAGACAGACAGACACAGAAGAAGCAGGAAAAGTAGAAGATACAGAATGAAATAAAGACAAAAATCCTGAGGGAAAAAGTGGATGAAGAGAAACAGTTTAAATTAAGTTATAAGAGCTAGTGGGACAGGCATAAGATAAGGCTGATCATCCATAACTAATAAGAAGTCTGTCTCTATGTTATGATTTACAAGTTGGTTCGTGGCCCAAAGAAACCCTGCTACAACTACAAGTTTTCAATAAGTACATTAACATATACCATTATAAATTTAAAACTTACGTTTCATTTCCAAACACTTGCAATAATCTCACCTAGTCGTAACATTCTGTGCACAAATAAGCCCAGCTGAAAGCAAATGATAGGGAGAACATAGCTAAGCTATACAGTATTTTAGATATGAAATGATATAAATAACTAGAAAAAGCTACAAGATATATAAAAGAGTGTATTAACTATTTTTCTTGTTTCTGTGACAAGCTACTTGAAAAGTAACTTAAGAAATTAGAATTAGCTGACAGTTTGAGGGGACAGTATATCCCAGGGAAGAAGGTTTTGTGGCAGGAACAATTTTACTAAGGTAACAAACAGGACAGCTGGTCACACTGTGTCCACAGTCAGCAAGGGAGTTTAGCATGTTAATGTTTGTTTGGTTTTCTCCTTTTTTACTTTATATATATATATATACTTTATATATATATATATATATATATATATATATATATCCAGTTTATGGATACTCTTGCCCATGCTCATATTTGATCTTTCATCTTCAGATAAACCTCAATGAATTTATTTCTACAAATATGCTGAGAGATGTGTCTACTAGGTGGTTCAAAATCCAATCAAATTGAGAATGAGAATTAACCATTGTAAAATCACTGTTTCTCAAATTGACACCTAAAAACATCATTTGTGTGTGTGTGTGAATATGGCGCATACACACAAATGTGTACAGGTGTGCATTTTCTTGTGAATCCAAGACGTCCAGAAAAGAACATTGGGCATCTACCTATGTGATCTTTTTGCTTGTTTTTTGAAACATGTTCTTTCACTCAGCTAAGAGTTTGTGTTCATTTGTGTCCATCAACTAATTAGGAGTCCAAAAAGCTCAACTGTTTTTCCTATACCTTTGTTCTTCAGTACTGTTCTTCTATGTATATGATACTCAGTTTTCATGTAGTGCTGGGATTCAGTCCTCATGCTTGTATTAGTAATTGCTCTTAACATTGAGATGTAGCACCATTAACCAAACACATCTCTCTTAAATATAACATTTCAACCCTCATCCCTCTAGACTCAACATAGTCTAATAATGCAAATATGCATTAATTCCAACATTAATAGTTCCTATAATTTTAATGGTTTCAACTGTTTAAAAGTTTAAAGTCTCTTCAGAGATTTAAGAAAACCTTATAGCTGTGAATGCCATCAAAAACATGAGGTAAATATTTCCAATTTAAAATGGTATAGAAAAGTAATCATTCTTATGCCAAAAGGAGGGATGGGGGTCATAGGAAAGAAAGATCAGACCAAGGTCTGAGTCAGAACAAATAAGAAAACTTGCACAGTTCAGTCCAGTACACAGGGCTCCTAGTGTCATTCTGGGATCCACAGCTTTATCCCACATTTCTTTTTCTGACAGAAAATGTCTCCATCTTAGTCTTGATCCACTGTTTTTCTGAGTTTGAGGCTTTCCTTAGTGAATATCCCATGGAGCTCTTAGCTCCTGCATCTGTGGTCTTCATTGAACACTAGGTAGTACCTTCAAGACTTCATGAAGTGACCTTTCAGAGCCTTATCAAGGAATCTGGCTACAACACCTCTTTGGAACCTAGGTTGAGTCTCCATAACTATATAGTTAACTCTTGCATTACTCATACTTATAAAATTAGCACCGTGCGCCTAATGATGCCAAGATCTGCTTCTGATTTAATAAACTCCTTTGGTTTTCAACCCAGATGTGATAATCTGTAACTTTGAGGCAGAATCTGTATTGACCAATGTTTCTATCCTGCCTGGTTCCCATAATCATTAAGTACCAAAGAAATCACACAGAGGTCTACATTAGTTGTAAACTGATTGGCCTATTAGCTCAGGCTTCTTATTAACTCTTATAACTTATATTAGCCAATTATTCTTGTCTATGCTAGCCACATGGCTTGGTATCTTATTTGGCAAGGCAGTCACATCTTGCTTCTTCTGTGCCTGGGTCACAACTGCAGATGAGGGACTTCTTTCTTCCCAGAATTCTCCTGTTCTCCTTGACCCACCTCTACTTCTTGTCTGGTTGTCCCACCTATATTTCCTACCTGGCTAGTGGCCAATCAGTGTTTCTTTAAAATATAATTGACAGAATACAGACCATTGTTCCACACCAAATCTGCATGCATGCCCACTCCCATCTCCTTGTGGCTGTTTCTGAGCATCATTCTGTTCAGTCCCTCTTCTTCCAAAAGACTTCAGTTTGACAAGCCAGGCCCTTAAATAGATAAGTTCTTTCTCTTAAGGGACATTATCTATTATCCTCTTGAAAATGATTGTTTTTATTTTCATTGTGCTCACAATGCTTTGTATATAACTTTTCTATATAAAGTTAATCATATTCGTGAATTTTTGTTTGCCAAACACACAGTTTGGATGTCTTCTTGTTCTGTGCTTTCATTACAAACTTCAGTAAATTCAGTATGCAACAACCTTTTGACAACATGAGCACTTCAGTGTCTTGAGATACCCTTTGACAAATGATGGAGTCTGTTATTTTTTAATATAGTTCTAGTAAAATTATGATGATGAAGCTAAACTTTACTATTTTTTTTAACCAGAGTAAAGTAGTAATAGCCTCTAGTCCAATTTACAATAGAATCCTTGTTACTGAAAAACCCAGAGCTAGTCCTCCACTGTCTGAATTTTTCTCAGTGTTTTGATCTTTAAAAGTCCCTACTAAAGTTGCCAATAAGCTCTTCTGAAAGCATTTTAGGACTTCTCTAACCCACAGCCCAAAATTTGTCAATATCCTCCCGAAAATTAGTTTCAAAGGCCTATAAATAACATGGCAAGGTTTATCACTGCAATGACCCCAATTCGGATGCCAGGTTTTTATGTTAGTTAGGTTTCTACTGATGTAGTAAAAATAATTGACAAAAACAAGAAAGACCGGGGTTTATTTTGACTCACAGTTGGAGGGGAAAGCATTGTGGAAAGAACAGGCCTAGCATGATTGGAAGAGTACAAGCCAGCTGGTCTCCACTTTCTACACCCAGAAAAAATGGAATGAAGAGGGATATATGTGGATGCTTAATTGGCTGTCTTATTTCTCTATTCTTATTCAGGGGTATCAGACCCCAGTTTATGGTATTTTGACACTCACATTCATGGTGGATCTAAATAGCCCGCTTAAATCTCCCTTATAAATACCTTCACAGATATAGTGAAAAACATGTTTCCTATGCATTTCCAAATTTAATCAAATTGATAATCAGGATTAAATTAATCATTACAGCCAGATGGAACACATTGCAACATTTTTGTTAATTCTAGAACAAATATCCTAAAATATAGAACAAGACATTCCTATGCTGTCAGTGAACCAATTAAGTATTATGTCTGATGTTATTCTGCTTTCTTAATTTTGGATCATCTCATCTGGCAAGTTTGCCCTTATTTTTCTTATACCTAATGAAACACCTCTATATAATATAAAGGTCACTGATGGTCTAGGTACAGTACAGTCTATCCTTGTTACCCTTGGTTACCTGGCATACCTTCATGGATGAAGACAACTTACACTTTGTTTGCAGGGCATTAATGAATAAATCTCAATCAAAGATAAAAATTTTCTCACTTATGGCTAGCTTTCACAGTGCCAGAAAAAATGCTTTCAGGCTTCAGGGAAGAAAAGATATTATTTGTCTGCTCCAGTGGTGAATCCTGCATGCTATTAACACAAAAGGTCCAGACAAGTTACACCTAATGGTGCAAAAGCAGCTATCTGTTATTGGAGAACTGACCATTTTCCGATTGAATCTGGGATCAACTCCACAATAGGGAATTTTATGCCTTGTGCCATAATGTTGATCAAAATCCATGACTTAGGGGTCATAGGTCCTAACATATAACCTGCCATTGTCATTTATCTAAAGAGTTATGCTATCAAACTGCTTTCCAAATATTTATATTTTTAACCACAGAACTGGGTAGAAGATTGATAAGATACTCAAGGAAGGTTCTTTGTTTGCAGTGACAGAAAAGCCAATGGAGAGATGCATAACTAGCGAAAATGTTGTAAACAAGACTCCGAGTATTCAGCCTAAATGAGACACCTACATGAGCCATACTCTTATTTAAGCTAAGAGAATGTCATAAAAAATGAGACAAAAAAAAAAAAAAAAAAAAAAAAGAGTAAGAGTTGGCCAGGTGGTGATGGCACATGCCTTTAATACCAGCACTCAGGAGACAGACGCAGGCAGACCTCTGTGAGTTAGAGGCCAGCCTGGTCTACAAGAATTAGATTCAGGACAGGCTCCAAAACTACAGAGAAACCCTGTCTTGAAAAACAAAAACAAACAAAAGCAAAAGCAAAACAAAACAAGAGTTAGAGGATTAGTGATAAGGCTGTAAAAGGAGGTTTTCTGAACATGGCACAACTGTTGGCATCATGAGCTCCCAGCAACTTTGGTTATCACTAAGAGTTACACAAAATAGAGCTTGTCAAAATCCAAACAACAACGCAGTATTGATCTCAAGGCTCGACCTCATACTGAAGACCTATAAGTAGTAGATCGTTGCTTGGAGAAAGATAGTATTCTTTAGTAAATATATGCCCACTTCAATGCTTCTCAGGCTCCAGTGTATAGCTATGCAACCATTCACATATAGGTAACAATAACTGGACCACCACCAACAACAACAAAAAATAAAAAACAAAGAAAAAGAAATAGAAAGTAAAAAATACAAAATAGGTAGGGGTCACGTATGGGAGGTATGGGAAATTTTGATAGAGTTTGGGCATTATATAACTTTTTTTTCATTATATATATGCATGCCATTGTCAAAAACAAAGTCGATAAAAGGAATATGAAACATGTTCCATTCACCAAGGCACAGTTTTAAACAGCCTGTTAGCTTTTAGTGTATGTTAATGAAAGGCAAGAATAGCCCATGGCTCTGAGTAATATAGATCATTTGGAGATAAGATTATAGCATATAATTTCTAATGGATATTTTTGTTAGCTCTCTATATTCCTTTTGATTTAGATTTAAAATCTATTAAGCAATGCTAATGATCTTGCCTACTTTTATCTCTTATGTCTCATATCCTGTCTTGAGCATTCTCTCCCTCTTCAACAGGTTTTTGTGACTTTCACCTCCTTAGTATTCAGGTCATTTTTTCCATTTGTACTACTGGCTTCTTTTTGGTTTCTAGATCTTGAGGAATTAAAACTAATTGTCTGTTAGAGTATGGAGAGGAAAAGGCTGAATCCTGACAGCATTAAGCACAGACTCTATGAGAGATAGTGCATTACTGAAGCCCAGAGAAATCCAACTTTTAACATAGAATCATCATATAAATTTTGCCAACATGTGCTTTAATAACATTAACTTGGTTCCCAGCCTTGATCTTCAATTCTTTCAGTTTCAGGTTACTGGAATCAAAATAATCTTAGATTTTAGGAATATATATATATATGTATATATACATATATATAGTGTTATATATAAATATATATGCAAACATACATGACACAAAGACATACATATACAGACAGATAGACTGACTGACTGACAGACACATGCAAATATGTATGTATACATATATATGTATATATATAATTATATTACCTCAAAATTTTCAAGGATTTTTTTTTTCTTTGCTCTTAGCCTCTATGAAAAAGAACTTACAACAGGAATTAAAGTAATTTTAATTACAGTAGAAGTCAAATTCTGGAACTGTGAGAATGGAGAGGAATGCAGGTAAAACAGATAAAGGGAACACTCACTGCATCTCAACATTCTCCCTCCACTTTCTCCTGTGCACTGCTTTATGGCCTTCTGCAAGTCCTGGGGACACACAAATCTACATCATTTATGAGCTGAGAGAGATGACTCAGCAATTGACAGTGCCTTCTGCTCTTCCAGACGACCTGGGTCTGACTCTTAGAATCCATGTGGCCGCTCACATTTATAACTGCATTCTAGGGAATCCAGCTTCCTCTTCTGGTCTTTGCAGCTACAGCGCATACACAGCACAGCAGCATGCATGCAAAAAAAGTACCCTTACACCTAAAAATAATGACATTTGTTCATAAAATCATCCCAGATAATCTAAATTCTTCAATTTACATATGCAGGTAATTCTTTTTAAGTTACTGCTGATTTTATTATGAGACCATGCCTTAAGTTTGCTTTTAACATATTATTTTCTTTTTCAATAATTTATTAACTTTAAGAATAAGTAAAGAGTTGTGTTGCATTTAAACTTTATCTGTTTTAAATTGCCAAAACTCTTATTTTAACCTTTCTGTATTATTTTAAACTTTTAGAACTATTATAGTCCCTGGTGCTGTATTGAAGCAAGGACACTATAGATAGAAGCAAGCCGGGTTATCATAAATGTACTTAAGGCATAAAAGTTGAGTAGGTAGGAACAAAATAAAAAAAAAATTAGCTTAACTTTGGGGAATGTATCTTCCTGTGACTCAGTCTAATGAACATATACATACATACATACATACATACATACATACATACATACATACATACTCATATTAGCACTAGCACACATCAGCCTAGGCCTTGATTTTAACTTGCTTCCAATAGCATTTAAGTAATTAACATAGATTTGAACACTTGGTATCCATTAAAAATATGTCATAAAATATCATAATTATTTATGACTATTTAAAAATTTACAAATATTTGAATATTTCATAGGTATTTCCTGGATAATTTCTAATTTCATAAAAACATTATGGTGCTTTAAATGGTAACTATAAATCTGTATATCAAAGCTTATAAGAAAAAGTGTATTTGATCCTCATGTAATTTTAGAAATTTAGTAATATTTTAAATTATGTATAATACTTCTATGTTTTACTTCTTTTTATAGTTCAAGTATACTCTTATAACTTTTTATAAAATTTATTTCCACAAATATTTGTCCTGAGCTTCTATTTTTGTGCTCAATGGGATTATCAAGAACTTGCTTTGTATATTGCTTAGTTTCTAGCTACTCATGACTTATCTCTTGCTAAGCTACCTGTAAACAATGCAAATACTGCTGTGAATAATGCCATTTAAATGAAAATTTCCTCATTCAAATTTAAGCATTTGAAGTTACACAAAACGTATAACTTTCAGAAAGAATATCACTAGATAAACTTTCTCAGTTTTGGTCCCTGTGTTAGTTTGGTTAATGTTTTCCAAACTTTCACCTCCACAGTCTCTGTCTGTGATGAGACTGAACCACAGGACAATACATCTCGGAGTGTAAACTACTTTGGGCCACACAGATCTCTGAGATTACTGGCACGAATGAAAGTACAAAATAAAGGAGGAGGATGGAAGATATAAACTACCCAAGTATGGCCATTTAAGTGATGGAGAGGAGTCTGTTTACAGACTCACTGAGATATATTTGGAGATGTGTTGGAGAAATACAGTTTGGCTGAGGGGGTTGAAGAAGCAGCAGCAGAGCAAAGGAATTATTTATGTGATCCCGGAAAGTGAGTATTGTTCATCACCAGAGCCCTACAATATGGGGCAAGTAACTTAGAATCTCTGATGTAATCACACGGAGGCTTTTTAGTGGGACTGAAAAGCACCGGGTGTCTAATTCAAAGAAACAATCTCCAGCTTTGCAAATATTAGCCGTAGTAATTAAAGCTATCATAGTAGTCACCATTTCTTCACGAGCAAGGCTTTTTTTATGTTTGGAGGGCTCAAAGGGAAGTAGAGCTAACTTTTTACTTGCCAGGAGCATAGTTTTAGGAATAACATGGTTACAGTATTGATAAAGGCTATTTCTATAAAACTCATCTCAGGACAGAGTTGAGAAAAATTCTTACATTATTTAATGTCATCCCTAAAATTTTCTTATTTTAATAAACACAGTGCAAGCTCATATTTTTGACTACTCCTTGGTAAAGCTAGCCATACATCCACAAATTTGCCTTTCACTATTTCAAAGAACAGATTTTAAATTGTAGAGGAAAGGGTTGCAATCCTGGGGGTTTAGTAGGATATTTAATTATTTATTTTTATTTTTTAGCATGGGCTATGGGTTTGATCTCAAACAGCTAAAAAATAATCAATTAAAAATAAATACATAAATACATAAGTAGGCCAGGGACTAAAAGGACAGTCCTGTTATTCTAACACTTGAGAGAAAGATAGGGTAGGGTTGACCTGGATGGTAAACTGAAGTCAGTCATCCCTCTAATCCACCCACAATAAAGAAATGAAAATGAAAGTCACAGAAGTTACATGTTCAAGATGATAGCATACCAGGGACTTTTACCAGGATGCAGGGAAAGTAAAACAAATACAAGATGATGACTTGAAGATTTCCTGATATAAGAAGGAGAGTGGTGAGAGAATCAATCAAATTAACTGTGTAATTTTTGTAATGGAGAAAATATGTCAAAATACAAAACAAAGAAAATGGAGTGAAAAAGTCACAATGGAAATAATATGGAAGAAATGTTTGTTTAGTGTTTATTTCTATGGCAGTAGTAAAGATGCATTTTTTATTAGAAGGAAATAGAATATATTTCTATCAATTGCTTGATGCTTTATATAATAATTTTATCATCTTTAAGATAAAATTTCTTTTAAGTAAGCAGAAAGCATATTCTGTATTCCTTATAGTTGACAGATTGAATTTTTACTGTTTTTAACTTAAAAAAAAAATGTTCACCTTCTGAACCATCTGTTACTGTACTAGTGACATAAACAAAAAAACAAAGATGAGGTAACAGGGTTCTTCTGTTGTTTTATATTACATTTCAATACTGTAAAGATGTCTTATTTCAAATGATAAAATAAGAGGATTTTTAACCTTGGAAAGCAATGATGAAACAGAATCCCTGAGAACAGGAAAGGAAGTAAGCACATTCTTCAGAAAAAGATATGTATCAAATGTGAGAAAAGTCCCAGAATTGTAGAGTCACAGAGTTTAGGGAGACCTAGAAGACAAGCAGAATATTAGAGAGAATGAATCTGTTCTGAGAACTCTGACTGAGTCTTTTTCTGCATTATGGATTGAGTACACTAGTGATACCTTATAGCAGGTCAAGGCAAACACTTCTGCCAACAGCAATACAAAACCATTGCAACTTTTTAGGTCTGAGTGTATTTCGAATAGAAAAAAACTTACTAATGCTTTTCAAATCATGTCAAGTACCTGACAGCTCTTTACCTTAGTAGTGAGGCCAAATTTCACCTAATTCAAAGGCTATATTTGTTCCTTGATATTTTAAAAGTAGCAAAAGTTAAAAATACACATTGACCCAGGAATCCACAACAATGACCCCAGCTAAGATCCTAAGCAACAGTGGAGAGGCTGCCTGAACTTGCTTTGCCCTGTAATCAGATTGATGACAACTTAATTTTCATCATAGAACCTTCATCCAGCAACTAATGGAAGCAGATGCCGCGACCACACAGCTAATCACTGGGCTGAGCTTCTGGAAACCAGTCAAAGAGAGGGAATAGCAATAATATGAGAAAGGGGTCAAGGCGACAATGGTGATATCTACAGAAACAGATAACCTTGGATAGTGGGAGCTCACTGACTCCAGACTGATAGTGGGGGAACCTGCATGGGACCAAACTAGGCCCTCTGAATATGGGTGGTGGTTGTGTGGCTGGGGCAGTCTCTAGAGCCACCAGCAGTGTGACTAGGATTTATCCCTAGTTCATGATCTGGCTTTTTGGAACTTATTCTTTTTGGAGTTATACCTTGCTCAACCTAAATATAGGTGTGGGGGTCTTGGTCCTGCCTAGAGTATTGTGTCAGACTTTGTTGACTTTGCATGGAAAGCCTTACCCTATCTGAGGAGTAGATGGGGGTCTGGGGTAGGAGAAGGTTGGAGGAGCAGGAAGAGGGGGTAGGAGTAGGAATTGGGATAGGTATATAAAATGAGGAAAATCATTTTAAAAATTATTTAGTTAATTAATGAAAAATACACATTGAAAGATCAAACTCTATTCCAGTAACATAACAACATCATATAAAATACAGGAAATACTGAGAGGACATCACTATCCCCCAAGCCCTGTAAACTGTTCAATGTCTAATATGCTAAGAAAAATAACTAATTAGCAGGTAAATCAGAACATGGCTATAGAGCTTAAATAGTAGATACAAAGAAAATAGATATGGCAATTATAAAGCAGTTAAAATTCTATCAGTGTTAAAGTAGATGGAAACAACATGAGAAGGTAAGCAAACAGCTAGACAAGAAAATGCAAAACCCAACTTGAATGAAAAGCAATGTTAACAGTCATTTGTTGAACACAAATAAAACATTTTAAGCCAGAAAAAAAAAAACTATCACCTTGCTTTCTTACAGAACTCAGAATTATCAGCCCAGGGGTGGTCCAGCCTACAACGAGCTGGACCCACCCCCATCAATCACTAAATAAGAAAATTTTCTACAGGCTTGGAAACATCAGATCTGAGGAGAGGCATTTTCTTAATTGGAGTTTCTTCCTCTCAGCTTCTGTCAAATCGACTTACATACATCACAAACACCAAAGCAAGAAACATGAAGAAAAAACAAACAATTACCACTGATGAAGAAAATCTTAAAAGCAAGTAAAAGCATTGACCAGAAGAATGATGTGTGACCAGAAGAAAACGGATGGTAAACTATTCTCTGGGAAATCAGATAAGTTATAAAATGTGAAACATCTTTGTAGTTTGGAGTGAAAACAATCAACTTAAAATACAGAAGAATAAATAAATAAAATGTGGTAATTTATACAATAAACTATTACACAGCCTTTATAGAAATGAAATCATAAAGTTCACTGATAAATGGATGGACATAGACATAAGATCATCCTGCTTGTTATCTAATTCCAGAAAGAAAAATATGTGTATTCTCCTGTGAGTAAATCAACCTCAACAGTGGAAATTCCATGAGAGTAAAAGATCTCTCTGGCATGAATCTTGAGAATAAATATTAGTTGTGAAGTCAATGCTAACAAAGCTGAAATCCATAGACTCACAGAAGTTTGACACAGAGTAGGTGACTAGGAAAAGGGGGCAGATATATCACCCTAGGAAAAGGAAATGAAGTAGATAGTTTGGGATAGTTGG
The DNA here is from genome assembly GCF_014885135.2 of Alexandromys fortis. Taxonomy (NCBI): domain Eukaryota; kingdom Metazoa; phylum Chordata; class Mammalia; order Rodentia; family Cricetidae; genus Alexandromys; species Alexandromys fortis. The sequence goes on from NW_026067933.1 coordinate 5,552,408, forward strand.
AGCAGGGACAAAATGAAAAGATCAAGTGGAGAAGAGGCAAGAAAGGGAATACAGAGAGAGACAGCTAAAACTACAGGGCATTTGAGGGGTAGTGTGGAAACATAATACAGTAGATACTTCCTAAAATATATCCAGATATTAAGTGTATCTAAGTGAAATTGCCAAATAATGGGGGAGACAGAGATACAGTTGGGACTTTGTCACCAAATGAAGTTTACAGTACATAGACTGGGTTATAACTAATTGATTTGTTGGCTAAAAGGATCCAAAAAATGCATAAAGAATCCAGGCTGTTGACAAGACTCTAAATCGCTTTCCACAAATGTCAACAAGCTGCCTTTGCTAAAGATAACATCTACATAACTCATTGAACTTGGAAAAGTCAAGCTGGTGCCTATATTTAGCTTCCATTTCTACATTCTAGAGTCTTTGGTATAGGGTGTACTCTTTAGGCTACCAAAAGAGATACAGGAACACCAAACCTGCCACAAAACCTTTCGCTCTTCAGTGGTGTTCTGCCTGCAAGATTTACTAGTGCTTTGATAGTACAAAGCTTGTGGGAGTAACCATCCCCAGACTGGAACTCATAGTTGACACTAATATTGCTTGGGTAACCAATAACATGAGACTAGATAGCCTACGGACTCAAGGTAAAACCAAATGTATTATTCTAAGAAACAAAACAAGACAAAATAAACACACACCAAACGAACAAACAAAAACGTAGCAATAAAATGATTCCTAATGGCACTCTGCTATACTCATAGATCTGTGCTTTGTAATTAGTGTTCCTATATGTTGGTAGGAAAACAAATAATTCAAATAACTGTCAACATCTAGCAAAACTGAATATGTGCACACTCTATCACCTAGGAATTACACTCTAGGTAAGAATAAAAAAGAAATTCTGAAATAAAAATGTAAAAACTGCTAAAATGATGGAATCACCACAAACCACCAGTAAGAGGATGGAATCATGATAAAAGCATCACCACAAACCACCAGTGAGAGCATGAGTAATGTGCAGTTTCACGTAATAACATGGCAAATAGCAGAGAGTAGCAGGGTCAGCCTCATTAGGTGTAGCAACAGAGTTTAATGCCACAGAAATAATGGTGATTGAAAGGAAGAAGCCAAATGCAAGACTGTATCTTATGATACCATTTGGTGAAGTCCAAAGGTGAAAGTCTATATGCAGTTACAAGTGGGGACAGTACTATTCTTTTCTGTGTAGTGAGAGGAGTTGTCTCTCGAATGACAAAATGATGTTTCTTTTTTCTTTTTTTTTTTTTTTAAAAAAAGTTTTAACTTTCTTTTTTTATTTATTCTTTATGTCTTTCACATCTCTCTTCCATTTATTTCCCCATCCCTTCATATCCACCCTCTACCCTTGCAACCCCTCCCAATAAAATAAAATAACATAAAATGAAATTTAAGGGAAAATAAAAAGGAAAGGAAAAACCAGTCTCATCATGGAGTTGTAGTGTGGCACAGTGAATCACACTTTAATCCCTTTATCCATATATCTTTACTTTCAAGTTTTCTTTTTTTATTTTATTTTATTTTTTATTTATTCATTTATTAAAGATTTCTGTCTCTTCCCTACCACCGACTCCCATTTCCCCTCCCCTCCCCCAATAAAGTCCCCCTCCCTCGTCAGCCCAAAGAGCAATCAGGGTTCCCTGCCCTGTGGAAAGTCCAAGGACCACTCACCTCCATCCAGGTCTAGTAAGGTGAGCATCCAAACTGCCTAGGCTCCCACAAAGCCAATACGTGCAGTAGGATCAAAAACCCATTGCCACAGTTCTTGGGGTCTCAGTAGTCCTCATTGTCCGCTATGTTCAGCAAGACCGGTTTTATCCCGGGCTTTTTTCAGACCCAGGCCAGCTGGCCTTGGTGAGTTCCCAATAGAACATCCCCATTGTCTCAGTGTGTGGGTGCACCCCTCGCGGTCCTGAGTTCCTTGTTCGTGCTCTCTCTCCTTCTGCTCCTGATTTGGTCCTTGAGATTTCAGTCCGGTGCTCCAATGTGGGTCTCTGTCTCTGTCTCCTTTCATCGCCTGATGAAGGTTAATATTCAGGAGGATGACTATATGTCTTTCTTTGGGTTCTCCTTCTTGTTTAGCTTCTCTAAGATCACGAATTATAGGCTCAATGCCCTTTATTTATGGCTAGAAACCAAATATGAGTGAGTACATCCCATGTTCCTCTTTTTGGGTCTGGCTTACCTCACTCAGGATAGTGTTTTCTATTTCCATCCATTTGCCTGCAAACTTCAAGAACTTTAAGTCTCTGAAGAAAGAAATAGAAGAGGACACCAGAAAATGGAAGGATCTCCCTTGCTCTTGTATTGGGAGGATCAACATAGTAAAAATGGCAGTTCTACCAAAAGCAATCTATAGATTCAATGCAATCCCCATCAAAATCCCATCAAAATTCTTCACAGATCTGGAGAAGACAATAATCAACTTTATATGGAAAAACAAAAAACTCAGGATAGCCAAAACAATCTTATACAATAAAGGAACGTCTGGAGGCATTGCCATCCCTGACTTCAAACTCTATTACAGAGCTACAGTATTGAAAACAGCTTGGTATTGGCATAAAAACAGAGAAGTCGACCAATGGAATCAAATAGAAGACCCTGACTTTAACCCACAAACCTATGAACACCTGATTTTCGATAAAGGAGCTAAAAGTATACAATGGAAAAAAGAGAGCATCTTCAACAAATTGTGCTGGCAAAACTGGATGTAAAAGAATGAAAATAGACCCATATCTATCACCTTGCACAAAACTCAAGTCCAAGTGGATTAAAGACCTCAATATCAGTCCAAACACACTGAACCTGATAGAAGAGAAAGTGGGAAGTACTCTACAACACGTGGGCACAGGAGACCACTTCCTACGTATAACCCCAGCAGCACAGACACTAAGGGCCTCATTGAATAAATGGGACCTCCTGAGACTGAGAAGCTTCTGTAAAGCAAAGGACACTGTTGCTAAGACAGAAAGGCAACCCACTGACTGGGAGAAGATCTTCACCAACCCGCAACTGACAAAGGTCTGATCTCCAAAATATATAAAGAACTCAAGAAACTAGACCGTAAAAGGCTAATCAACCCAATTAGAAAATGGGGCACTGAGCTGAACAGAGATCTCTCAACAGAGGAAGTTCAAATGGCCAAAAGACACCTAAGGTCATGGTCAACTTCCTTAGCGATCAGGGAAATGCAAATCAAGACAACTTTAAGATACCATCTTACACCTGTCAGAATGGCAAAAATAAAAACACCAATGATAGCCTTTGCTGGAGAGGTTGTGGAGAAAGGGGTACACTCATCCATTGCTGGTGGGAATGCAAACTTGTGCAACCACTTTGGAAAGCAGTGTGGAGGTTTCTCAGGAAATTCGGGATCAACCTACCCATGGACCCAGCAATACCACTCTTGGTAATATACCCAAGAGAGGCCTTATCATACAACAAAAGTATATACTCTACTATGTTCATAGCAGCACTGTTTGTAATAGCCAGAACCTGGAAACAACCTAGATGCCCTTCAATGGAAGAATGGATGAAGAAAGTATGGAATATATACATTATTAGAGTACTACTCAAGTTTTCTTTGCAGAGTAGTTGGTCTGGTTTGAGACCTCTGGTTTCTGCTACACTATTGATGCTGGACTCTCACTGGGCTCCTTTTGGCTATCCTATTGTTGCCTTGTCATGGTGATCCTGCAGCTTTAAATCATAGGACTGGTCCCTTCACGGGCTCCAGCAGATCACAGATGCAGCAGATGTTGGGGCGAGCCAATTCATAACCCTGTTTCCGGGCCTGGGGGGTTACAGAATTGATCAGCTTGCCAGCTCTCCTTTGTCCTCATCACCTGGGTGAGCTCTCCAGCACTGCCCTGGCTAGTTCACCCCTTTTAGCGTGGGCAAGGGGAGGGGCCAGTTCTTCTGCTTTCCCATCCTCAGGATCACAGACCTGTAGCATCAGCTCTGCTCTGTTGCCCAGTAATCCTGATTCTTAACACATGAGACAATTGCAGTATGTCCTTCTGGGGGACCATCCATGTCATTCTCCTCTTTAATCTTTTATGTCTATGAGTAATATATATTGTGTCATACAGATAGATGGAAAAACTGTTTAGATTTGTTACAGTGCATTTGGACGTCAGAGACACTATCTAGAGGTTAATTAATTGGGGCGTGGTCAGTGTTTCTTCCAACTCCTTGGCATCTTAGCTTTTATTGTCTTCTGATGTCATTAAGCTCATTCTCAAAACCTTTCTTTGATTTAGTGTTCCAATACTTATAAGTGGATATTGAGGAAGAGGAGCCATTTTTAAGCTCTCAGTTATTGTTAGCACATTTATTTCTTCAGTTCTAAATTTCTTTCATTGACAACTGTGATCTTCCAAGTAGTGCATTGAAAGTTGTCCCACCATGAATCAGTCAAGACGTTAACAATATATTTGCATATTGAATTTGTATTAAGGCATCCAGTAATTTAACTCTCTAACTCTCAGTTTTCTTTTCAGTTGTATTTAAGAGCTATCCAATATTATTGGGATATATTATACTTCTTAATTACAAATTTCACAAACTCATTTAAGCAAGTTAAATCTTGCTTAAATCATTCTGTGACCTGTATCTGAAGACTCCACTGTGCTGTGGGTCAGGCTGGGTTTACTGCAATATACACATTTCAGTACCATCCTTTATTACTCTCTGAAGTGCTCCTAGAAATTGATTGATTTTGAGCCTCCAATAAATTTAATAAATAAAATATATTGAGAGAAATATTGCTGTGGTAAGGAAATTTCCTATCTATATACCGATTAACTTGAGTTATGGAGTAATGGATTTTAGTTGAGTTCAAAGGCAAATCAATGTCATGCAGAATGGGGTAATAAAATGGTGCCCCATAAAGCTCTTCTTGAATCTCAGCCAAATCATGGAATATTTGGCAGGATTCCTGGAGTTTTCTTATAGAATATAACTTTAGAATTTCTTAAAATGCTCATAAACACATTTAATGTGCACATTGCCAATAAACTAGAAAGCTGTTGATAATGTTTCATTATTCTGATATTCACAAGTCAGTAGGTCGCCCCAATAATTCAAAGTGGTAATGTGGCTTAAATCAGAAACAAGCTGAATTTCCTAGAAAACTAAAATATTCACATGAAGAGAAGATGTTTATCACTTATACTGTTTTATCAGTGTAGAGTCAGAAGTGTCTGGGTCTGTGGCACATGGAAAATGAAAATAAGAAATAGAACTACCATTTGAAGACTAGAAAATGGCTGGCTACATTTCAAAGAGAAAAAGACAAAATCTCTGATTAGTTTTGTGTAAAACATGTAAGTGGTATGGTACAGGGGTCATCCAAATCAAAGTGACTAGCCTGAAGCTGAAATAATGCAATTGTAGACTCTCTCTCTCTCTCTCTCTCTCTCTCTAT